>NC_136059.1:1568781697-1569061697 GCF_964261635.1 Lissotriton helveticus
TGATGGCCAAAAGCTCCTTTTCATCGATCGTATAATTCGCTTCGGCCGTACTCAACTTTCTGGACATATATGCAATTGGGTGTAAGTGGCCGGTTTGTTCGTTTCGCTGAGATAAAACAGCTCCCAGAGCGACCTCAGACGCGTCGGCCTCCACCAGGAAAGGGATTTCGGGGTTGGCATGCGTGAGCACAGGAGCTGTAGAAAAGGCGGTTTTCAGGCGATCAAACGCTGTTTGAGTCACCGAATCCCAGCTAAACGGAACGCTCTTCCGAGTGAGTCGGGTCAACGGTGTTACCATGGCCGAGAATCCCTGGATGAAACGCCGGTAGAAATTGGCAAAGCCCAGCAGACTTTGGACGTCCTTAACAGTACGTGGTTGTGGCCAGTCCCGCACTGCTTTTACTTTTCTTTCGGTACAAAAGGGGGTGGTGATGGACGGAGCATCTGAACAATCAAACACTCACACCCAGTCAAAAGATCTGGGTTTAATCCATCACCGTTCTTTAGCCCACTCTGCCACCCCAGTTCAGACATGGCTATATGCAAATCAGTCTGACCCTGTGCCTCATGGGAACAGTCCAGCCCGAACTGCCAAGCCATGCCTTCCCTGGACCGGAAACAAGCTTCCGAGGACCGGTTTCTGGCATTCCAGCCGTCTTCAGCCCAGCTTGCTGGTATCCAGTGGCAAAGTGAGCAAGGGACTCACGTCTGAGCATACCCTGCCACACTTATGGCGGCCAAAAGCGGTAAAAAAGGGGGTGGTGATTGATGGAGCATCTGAACAATCAAAACTCACACCCAGTCAAAAGATCTGGGTTTAATCCATCACCGTTCTTTAGCCCACTCTGCCACCCCAGTTCAGACATGGCTATATGCAAATCAGTCTGACCCTGTGCCTCATGGGCACAGTCCAACCCGAACTGCCAAGCCATGCCTTCCCTGGACCGGAAACAAGCTTCCGAGGACCGGTTTCTGGCATTCCAGCCGTCTTCAGCCCGGCTTGCTTGAATCCAGTGGCAAAGTGAACAAGGGACTCACGTCTGAGCATACCCTGCCACACTTATGGCGGCCAAAAGCGGTACAAAAGGGGGTGGTGATGGACGGAGCATCTGAACAATCAAACACTCACACCCAGTCAAAAGATCTGGGTTTAATCCATCACCGTTCTTTAGCCCACTCTGCCACCCCAGTTCAGACATGGCTATATGCAAATCAGTCTGACCCTGTGCCTCATGGGAACAGTCCAGCCCGAACTGCCAAGCCATGCCTTCCCTGGACCGGAAACAAGCTTCCGAGGACCGGTTTCTGGCATTCCAGCCGTCTTCAGCCCGGCTTGCTTGAATCCAGTGGCAAAGTGAGCAAGGGACTCACGTCTGAGCATACCCTGCCACACTTATGGCGGCCAAAAGCGGTACAAAAGGGGGTGGTGATGGACGGAGTATCTGAACAATCAAACACTCAAACCCAGTCAAAAGATCTGGGTTTAATCCATCACCGTTCTTTAGCCCACTCTGCCACCCCAGTTCAGACATGGCTATATGCAAATCAGTCTGACCCTGTGCCTCTTGGGAACAGTCCAGCCCGAACTGCCAAGCAATGCCTTCCCTGGACCGGAAACAAGCTTCCGAGGACCGGGTTCTGGCATTCCAGCCGTCTTCAGCCCGGCTATGCTTGAATCCAGTGGCAAAGTGAGCAAGGGACTCACGTCTGAGCATACCCTGCCACACTTATGGTGGCCAAAAGGGGTACAAAAGGGGGTGGTGATGGACGGAGCATCTGAGCAATCAAACACTCACACCCAGTCAAAAGATCTGGGTTTAATCCATCACCGTTCTTTAGCCATAAGTGTGGCAGGGTATGCTCAGACATGAGTCCCTTGCTCACTTTGCCACTGGATTCAAGCAAGCCGGGCTGAAGACGGCTGGAATGCCAGAAACCGGTCCTCGGAAGCTTGTTTCTGGTCCAGGGAAGGCATGGCTTGGCAGTTCGGGCTGGACTGTTCCCATGAGGCACAGTGTCAGACTGATTTGCATATAGCCATGTCTGAACTGGGGTGGCAGAGTGGGCTAAAGAACGGTGATGGATTAAACCCAGATCTTTTAACTGGGTGTGAGTGTTTGATTGATTCAGATGCTCCGTCCATCACCACCCCCTTTTGTACCGCTTTTGGCCGCCATAAGTGTGGCAGGGTATGCTCAGACGTGAGTCCCTTGCTCACTTTGCCATTGGATTCAAGCAAGCTGGACTGAAGATGGCTGGAATGCCAGAAACCGGTCCTCGGAAGCTTGTTTCCGGTCCAGGGAAGGCATGGCTTGGCAGTTCGGGCTGGACTGTTCCCATGAGACACAGGGTCAGACTGATTTGCATATAGCCATGTCTGAACTGGGGTGGCAGAGTGGGCTAAAGAACGGTGATGGATTAAACCCAGATCTTTTGACTGGGTGTGAGTGTTTGATTGATTCAGATGCTCCGTCCATCACCACCCCCTTTTGTACCATTTACTTTTCTTTCGGCCATCACTTGGCCGTACGGTGTGAGCATCATGCCTAAAAACTCCACAGTAGTGACGTGGAATTCACATTTGGTGATTTTGCAATAGAGGTTATTGTCCTGTAGGGCTTGTAGCACCCGACTCACGTGGATGACATGTTCTTCGGTGGTGGTGGAATATATCAAGATGTCATCGATATAGACCACCACGTAGATGTCCAGATGGTCCCGTAGAACTTCATTCAGAAAAAACTGGGACACTGCCGGGGCGTTACAAAGCCCGAAGGGCATGACGAGATACTCGAAGAGCCCATACCGCGCCTTGAAGGCAGTCTTCCACTCGTCGCCCTGCCTTATCCGCACCAAATGGTAGGCCCCCGCAGATCGAGCTTGGTATAAATTTTGGCCGCTCTGACTTGTTCCAATAATACCAGTATCAGCGGCAGGGGGTACTGATTTTTTAAGGTGATGGTGTTAAGAGCGCGATCGTCTATACAGCAGCGTTTCTCGCCATTGGCCTTCGGAATGAAGAAGAGTGGAGACGCTGCAGGGGGTCTTGAAGGGTGAATGAACCCCATGGTGAGGTACTTGTCCAGGTAGGCGCGCAGAACTTCGTCCTCAGGTAGGGTGAGGGCATAAATCCTCCCTCTAGGAATGGCTGCTCCTGGCAATAGGTCAATCCGGCAGTCATACTCCCTGTGAGGCGGGAGGTTCTCGGCTTGGGCATCGCTGAATACAGCCACGTAGGCATTGTACACGTTAGGCAATTCTATTTCTTTTTCAGCTGCAGTAGCGACACATTGTACCGTGGCTAATACTCGGGAAGGGCCACAGATTGCTTGGTTGCAGTGGTCCCTGCGATACACGGAAGAGAACAGTACAGTCCCTGATGTCCAGTGTATACAAGGTTCATGCTTTTGCAGCCATGGAAGACCCAGAATGACTCCGTAATGTGGTGCGTTAATTATACCAAAGGACAGGCGCTCATGATGGGTGCCGTTGTAACTCAACACGTACTCAGAGGTGTGGTACCGGATGGGACCTGCTTCCAGTTCTTTACCATCCACCGCATATACCGTTTCCGGCGTCTTCTTGGCAATGAGGATCGCTCCTAGCTGCTTGGCTATTCCTTGATCCATAAAGCACCCGGTGGCTCTGGAGTCTATCATGGCAGTAACGGGTTTCTCATCGGTGTCTATGACCATAACAAAGTGCAGGAACAGGTGGCCTTTTAATGAGACACAACCGGGAGTTATTGAAGGGATGACATTTGCGCTTGATGGTTCCCCTTCGATCGCCTTCAAGCGTTGGGGTTTTCCGGTATCCTATCGGCGAGGCCTGCCGCAGTTTGTCCACCCCTATATCTCCCCGGTTTGGGTTTTACGGGGCAGTCCCGTAAGCAATGTCCTTTCTTACCGCAATAGAGGCATAGTCCTTGCTTCCGGCGATGATCTTTCTCACTAAGGGTTAGTGAGGCCCTCACTGCCCCTATTCCCATGGCTTCTACTGGAGCGGTGGCTTTCTCCCCTTGTCGTTCGTGCGGCTTCACTGGGCGATCTTTCTTTTTGTGGTCACCCTTTCTGTCTTTCATACGATGGTCCAAACGTAGCGTAAGCTCTATGAGAGCAGTGCAGGTGCTAGGTTGGGGATCAATAGGGATGTATGACGTTACCACGCATACTTTTAGCACGCATACCTTTACAACGCAACTTTTACAACGCAGGAGCCATTACAACGAATACCATTACAACGCATTTTTTTACAACGCAAATACCTTTACAACGCATACCATTACAACGTAAGTATAGGTAAGTATATAATATTTTTTTACATGTAAGTTATTAAATTTAATATAATTTAATTTAATTTAATTTAATTTAATTTAAATATTTTTAAAACCCAAACCTAGCCCTGAACCCTAAAAATACCCCTTTACCCAAAAACCCAAACCTAGCCCTGAACCCTAAAAATACCCCTTTACCCAAAAACTCAAACCTAGCCCTGAACCCTAAAAATACCCCTTTACCCAAAAACCCAAACCTAGCCCTGAACCCTAAAAATACCCCTTTACCCAAAAACCCAAACCTAGCCCTGAACCCTAAAAATACCCCTTTACCCAAGAACCCATACCTAGCCCTGAACCCTAAAAATACCCCTTTACCCAAAAATCCAAACCTAGCCCTGAACCCTAAAAATACCCCTTTACCCAAAAACCCAATCCTATAAAAATTTTACTATAATTATATACTTACCTATACTTACGTTGTAATGGTATGCGTTGTAAAGGTATTTGCGTTGTAAAAAAATGCGTTGTAATGGTATTCGTTGTAATGGATCCTGCGTTGTAAAAGTTGCGTTGTAAAAGTAGTCCGTTGTAAAAGTTGCGTTGTAACAGTTACATACCGATCAATAGTGGCCAGCACGTCTTTTAATTAGTCCGTAAGCCCTTGGGAAAAGACAGCGGACTGTTTGGACTCAGGCCAGTCAGTTTCAGCCACCAAGCGACGAAAACTATTGAGGTATGTAACCAGATCCTTGTTGCCTTGCTTTATCTCCAACAAATCTCGGTCCGCAGAAAAGGTCTCTGCCCTCCTGTCAAAGGTTTTCTCGAATTCCAGGCGGAACGCGAGCCAATCATATAAGAGAGGGTCATCACTTCGAACCACAGGAACCGCCCATTGTGCTGCGTCACCCCCGAGATATGAAATCAGGAATGCCACTGCCTGGTTAGTAGCGAACATCTTAGGTTTACACATGAAGTGCATAAGCACTTGGGTCATGAAGACTTGGACCTTTTTATTATCCCCAAAGAACCTCTCTGGGGGAGCCAAGGGTATCTGTGCAGGCATTTCTACTACCACGGAGGTGGTGGGATCAGGAATACCACTGGGATTTTTAGGAGCTCTCTGTAAGGCGTCCACCCTTGTCTGTAATTGGGCTGTGATGGCCCTCGAAGCCGCTGCTTCCTGCCTAGATGTGGCTAACTCCGCCTGCACTAAAGCCAAAGCCACAATTACGTCCTCTAGGGTCACCATGACGTTCGGCACAATCGGGAGGAGAAAGTATTCGTGGGCCGATTATTCTGTCAGGCTCCGTCTTCCGTTTTCCTCAGGATTGTACCGATGCTATAAGGGGTTCCACCTCTCGACGGCCCAGGAGCCTGAAGTGATATACACAGACTTCCCGGATAGTCCAGAGAGGGAAGGAAAGGATGGGGACAGCAGGGAGGGAGACCTGTAAAAACAACAAGTAATATTCAAGACAATGATATAACATACAATGTGCTATACATTCTGTTTTCCCTCTCCCTCCTTTCTTGGATCTCCTAGTTTCTCTCTCTCCCCTACCTGTAAAGAAAAATACGGTTGTTCCAATGTGGAGAGAGCAAGGGCGGAACCAGGGCTTTGACTGACTAGGATAGAGAAACAAGAGGGGCGTGTTTGAGCACCATATACAATACCGGAAATACTATCGTATTTTCTCTGATCACACACATACCTCAACCATATCTTTGTTTAACTTCACCAAACCCACTGACAGTAACCCCTTGCGTCCCTCTCCTAAGCAAATAGAATAAACAAAAGTGTATAGGTAAACCATGGAGTCATAGCAGACTGTTAATGCTCCTTAACTGCGTCTGGCTTTAGAATACATTTGAAACACCAAGTTATATCCCACTCAGATCCGTGGGTGCGGTACAGTTAATACCTTGCGGTCTCCCAGCATCGGGACGGCGGAATGCTCGACCCGGCCAACTGGGGAGAGCAGAACAAACCAGAATTGGCTACGATGCCTCAGGATATCTGGGAATATACCAGGACTCTCTAAGCACAGAGTTCCAAACTGGTATAAATTCCGGAAAAGTGCGGAAAACAAAGTACACAGTCCGTGTCCAATCCAAAGCGGGACACCATTTCAAACGGACTTTACAACACAGAACGGTCTTACCGGTTTCCTCGGAGCTCCAAAGATGCTCCGCTGTCATTAGAATAATCGGCAGCGTTAGCTTTCCCCGGCCGGCTTTTGTTTCCGGGTAATGCGTGAGTGCGGCGCGTGATGACGTCACACACCGCCCAAGCATGCCGGAACCTGTAGTTTTACTTTGTCTGCTCAGTAGGTTCCGTGGTGCGCCGAGCAGGCAGCGCCTTCCCGGATCGGCACACATACGTGAATCGTGACAGGCAGGCAGTAGACAGTGGCAGGAGGCTAATTTTGTATTCTATCTATGCTGGGGGTGTCCCTCAGGGCAGGTGCTGGACAGTGACTGAGGGCTACTTTTTTTCTAAGTCTGCTGGGGGCCTCTCTCAGGGCATGTGCTGGACAGTGAGTGACGACTTATTTTTTTATTCAAACTCCACTGGGGGAGTTCCTCAGGGTAGGCGCTGGACAGTGACTGGGGGCTAATTTTTAATTCTAATTCAGCTGGGGGGCACCGGAAGTGAGATGTTGGATTAATTTTAGATTCTAAGTCCGCTGGGGGTAACTCTCAGGGAAGGCAAGGGGTCGTGACTGGGTGCTAAGTTTTTCATTCCAACTGTCCTTAAAGGAAAATGGGCTGCATTTCAAAAAAAGAAAAATGAAACGTTTCTGTTTAATTTTTTTGAAGTAGGTAGTGGTCCGTGGGACCACTGCCTGCCCTTAAAAAATATTTTCGCATTGATTCACAAAGGGGAAGAGATCCCCTGGGGACCCCTTCCCGTTTGCGAGTGGCTTACAACGTACTTGAACTAAGTGGTAAACTGCAAGTGTTTTGCAATCGCAATTGGGGTCGCAAATCAATCGTACATTCAAGTGCAAGTCGCTATTAGGAGGGGACGCCCTTGGCATGACCCTACCTAATAGCGAGTCGCAAACCCTATTTTGCGAGTTGGTAATAAGTTACCAACTCGCAAATTATGGTTTGTAAATAAGACAGACCTATTTTGTGGTTGCAAATGGGAGGATTTCCCATTTGCGACCGCAACAATCAGTCATTCAATTGTCCCTAAATTCTTATTCTAATTGCGCTGGTGGTGTCCCTCAGGGAAGGTCCAGTACAGTGATTGGGGGCTACATTTTATTCTAAATCCGTTGGAGGCTGGAAAGTGACTGGGGGCTAGTTTTTTATTGAATGCCTGATTGGGGCTCCCCTCATGGCAGGTACTGGACAATAAGTGGGAGCTTATTTTTATTCAAACTCCTCCACTGGCGGCGTCCATCAGGGCAGGCACTGAACAGTGACTGCTGCCTCATTTTTTTTATCCTAAATCCACTGGGGGCATCCCTTATGGCAGGCACTGGACAGTGACTAGGCACTATTTTTTTATTCAAACTCAGTTGGGGGTGTCCTTCAGGGCAGGTGCTGGACAGTGGCAGGGGGCACATTTTTTATTTAAACTTTGCTGGGGGTGTTACTAAAGACAGGCGCTGGACAGTGGCAGGGGGCACATTTTAATTCTAACTCTGCTGGGGGTGTCTCTCAGGGCAGGCACTGTACAGGGGCTGAGACACTCATTTTTTATTCTAATCTGTTGGGGCCATCTCAGGACAGGCCCTGGACAGTGGCTGGGGGCTAATTCTTTATTCTAACTATGCTGAGGTCTTCCCTCAGGCCAGGCACTGGACAGTGGTAGGAGGCAAATGTTGTATTCTAACTGCACTGGTGGCGTCTCTCAGGGCAGGTGCTGGACAGTGACTGGGTGCTACTTTTTTATTCTAAATCCGCTGTGGCCCTTCCTCAGGGCATGCGCAGGACCGTGAGTGGGGACTTATTTTTTATTCAAACTCCACTGGGGGAGTTCCTCAAGGCAGGCGCTGGACAGTGACTGGGGGCTAAGATTTATTTCTAATTCCGCTGGGGGCGCACCTGAAGTGAGATGCCGGACCGTGATTGTCAGCTAATTTTTTATTCTAACTCCGCTTGGGGTGTCTCTCGGGGAAGGCGCGGGGCAGTGACTGGGTGCTAAGTTTTTTATTCTAACTTCAGTGGGGGTGTCCCTCAGAGCAGGCGCTGGACAGTGGCAGGGGGCAATATTTCTATTAAAACTCACTGAGGGGGTCCTTTAGGGCAGGCGCTGGACAGAGGCAGGGGGCTAATATTGTGTTATAACTCTGCTTGGGACATCCATCAGGGCTGGCACTGCACAGTGACTGTTGACTAATTTTTTATTCTAACTCCACTGGGGGCATTCATCAGGGCAGGCACTGGTCAGTAGCAATGAGCTAAACCTTTATTTAAACTCCACTATGAGCTTCCTTTAGGGCAGGCACTGGACAGTGGCAGGGGGGATTTTTTCTATTCTAACACTGCTGGAGACATCTATCAGGGCAGGCACTGCACAGTGACTGGGGGCTAATTTTTTACTCCAACTCAAGTGGGAGCTTCCGTCAGGGCAGGCTCTGGACAGTGGCAGAAGGCTAACTTAAAAAAAACCTCCACTGAGGCGTCCCTCAGGGTAGGCGTTGGACAGTGGCAGAGAGCAATTTTCTTATTCTAACTCCGCTAGGGGCATCTCTTATGGCAGGCACTGGAAAGTGGCAGTTGGATCATTTAATTTTCTAAATGTGCTGGAGGTGTCCCTCAGGACAGCTACTGGACAATGACTGAGGATTTATTTTTTATTTTGACCCCCACGGGAATGTCCTTCAGGGCAGGCGCTGGACAGTGGCAGGGGACACATTGTTTATTTAAACTCCACTGGGAGCTTCCCTCAGTGCAGGCGCTGGACAGTAGCAGTGGGTTAAACTTTTATTTAAAATCCACTGGGGGTTTCCTTTAGGGCAGGTGCTTGACAGTGGCAGGGTCCTTATTTTGTATTCTAACTCAGCTGGGGAAATCTATCAGGGCAGGCACTGCACAGTGACTTGGGCCTAATTTTGTATTCTAACTCCAGTAGGGGTGTCAGTCAGGGATGGCTCTGGACAGTTGCAGGGGGCTAATTTTTTGTTTAATCTCCACTGGGGGCGTCCCTCAGGGCAAGTGCTGGACAGTGGCAGTGGGCTAATTTTGTATTCAAACTCCACTAGAGGCGTCCATAAAGTTGTGGGCTGGACAGGGGCAGTTGGCTATTTTTTTATTCTAACTCTGCTGGGGACATCCCTCAGGGCAGGCACAGGGCAGTGACTGGGGGCTAATTTTTTATTCTACCTCCTCTGGGAGCTTCTCTCAGGGCAGGCACTGGACAGTGGCTGGTGGCTAATTTCATTTTCTTACTGCGCAGGGTAGGTTGTGCAGAGTGACTGCAGGATCATTTTTTATTTGAACACCACTGAGGGTGTCTATCATGGCAGGCGCTTGCCAGTGACTTTGCGATACAGAAAAAATTGTCCAAGACCTCTATATTTTCATCAATCCCTGAATTAATCAGTACATTTTCAAATCAAGAGCTTGTCATTACAGATCAGCTCAACACAATAAATGTATCTCACTCTACAAGAACTGAGAACTTCGAAACCATTCGAAAAAGGCAGCACCAAAAGACAAATTATAATCAAACACAAGTAATATTTAATATTACCAGGTCAGCAAATTACTCATTTCAAACATTTGTTTTTATAAATAGCAGTGATTGCCCCAATTCAAGCGTGCAGATAGAAAAGCTCTGGGTAAAAAAGTGTGTGAAAGATTAAGACAGAAAGGAATTCACAGAAAATATTTGTGACATAAAATAATCATAACTGTTTTTTATATATACCATACGAATAAATTAATTAATCGTAGTGTACAACCTGGTCAAAATCAAAAACAAATTAGCTCAAATGTTTATCTTTGAATGTTCATGACTCCTCAGTGTCAGCAATGAGGTCTGCACATCAATATACAGAGACAAAATGGTCCAGGTATTTGTTACTAAGGGCGTCGACGTTTCGACTCGTCTTTACAGCCTATCGGTCAATTAAGCCTTGGCCATGCGAGTCTTCATCAGGACAAAAAAATAACGAGGCAACCAGGGGTAATAGATGACCCTAAAACAAAAAACAGGGATTCTATAAGTGCTGCCGTAACTAATGTAGAAGTCAAGCCATACCCATTTCTAAGTGGCTTACCCTTTCAGAAGAATGGGGTGGCGATTATTCCCATGCTCCCAAGAAGTTTTCTTCAATCCTACAATAATAAATATTAAAACATGTATATATAGAACTAACTCTCAGTCGACAAAGTCCATTAATCATGATAGGACCCCAATATTAATATTTACCAGAACAGTGTTGAGAGGGATGGCTTCTTCCATGAGTTATTGAATCCGAATACGTAGTCGATGGGATGCAATTTCAATAATGAGTATAGCACTGTAAGGGATATAATTATGTCTATCAGTGTCATTCCTCAAGGGTGATACTCATAGGATATTGTATGAAGGGACGGTATAACTTTACCTTAAAGTGTTCAGGGTGTCCTTATCCCTCAATTCCCAAGAAGAGATGAATTTACTGGAAAAATGATAATGGTTCAAGCCTGAATCTATGTAGTAAAACTCTGTAAAAACATAATAGTAGGAGCCATTATTGTAAACTCCCTCTATTCCTATACACTCTCAACACAATGACAAGAAAGAACGCAGGCATCTTGGTGAATTACCTGTGTTTTTTGAGTGCAATCAGATGCTCCTCCTCCATATATTATTCATCACCATCCAACGTGGGCATAGTATTGTCCCACCTCTCGTGTCTATAAATGATAATAAACGGCAACATTAGCCGACTCAACACTGTGTCATAGCTGCAATATCCACCAGGACCTAGTGACGGTGCTTACCGTGTGTACACTACACGTTGTCCGACCGAGTAAGCCCACAGCTAGATAGCAGCCTGTGTTCGCGCCGTTCATAGCTTCCGCATTCAAGGAAGTAGAGATAGAAAGCGGACTCACGTGATTGAAACACGGGAGACCGTATCGCTGGGGCATACGTGTGTATTAGCCCGGTTGTAGGTGCTAAATGGTGTTGGACTTGGCCCTTCTGGCAGGTTCCCCCCTAATCTTTTTGCTTTTAGTATGTGACCTGTGTTAGTGATTTTTGGGTCTCTGCGCACTTTTTCCCTGTGTCCCAGGGTAAAGTGCGTGCGTGTAGTATGGCTGGCCTGCCCTCCCATAGGAATGCATGGGGAATGTGTGTGCCCATGTTAGTTCCTGATGTGTGGGGAGTGCAGGCTCGAGTTTGGTATGTGCGAACTCCTGAGAGTGAATGCTGCGCGCTGGTATGTGCGGCTTGTATGTGTCTAGTGGGGAAGTGCCACTTCTAGACATTGATGTGTGTGTGCAGTGAGGGTGCTGGAGCGTGATTGGCTGGAGCTGGCTGGCCAGCCTGGCTCTAGGAAGTCTGGATGGGTCTGCCCAGGAGTGAGTGGAGAGATCAGCATGAGTGATGTGTGGGAGGGCTACACCTGGTACCTGATGGGGCTGGGCTTTCCCCACACAATGCTGGCTCCGGCCCCTGTGGTGCGTCTAACGACCCTAGCCTCCCCAGTGAATGAAAGGGGTGGTTGGGCCATCAAGGGTGCTCCAAAACCAGCTGCAACTGGTTTCCCCCCACCCTGCACCCTGAGACAAAGGATTTAGTGGTTTAAGAAGGGTCTGTGTCCCCTTTCAAGCTGTTCTCTGTTCTGTTCCAGGATCCTGAGGGGGCTGCTGCTGTTGCTGGGGCTAGGAGGACCGCCACTTGGATTGTCTCCCTGCCTGGAGACCCAGTGAGCTGGCTCTTGGCCCAGCCTTGCCCCCCTGCCTGCCTAAGGACTTTGCTGGACTTTGGGCTTGAGGACGCTCTCTCCTGCCTTTCAGAGCTGGGGAGCGCTGAGATGCCCTGCTGGCGCTGAGGAGCGCTTTACCTTTCCTTTAGCGCTGGGAGCGCTTTATTTCCACTGATAAGGGCTGGGAGCCCTCTTATTTTAATCTAGCGTGGGGGAGCGCTTTATGGTCCAGGCAGGTGCCCACCCTGCATTTCGTGCTGCCGCGGACCTTGCCGCTTATTTGCCCCGTTTGTATTTAGTTATTTAAAGCCAGTGCCCACCCGGCATTGCCCCGGGCTATCACCGCCGCAGCCCAAGAGACCCAGCTGGGCGGCCGCGCTGCCTACGGCGACCCGGAAGTCCCGCCTCCGTTCCCCCGGTGCCGCGCTGTGATTGGACTACAGTCACGACCCGGAAGTGCCCAGCCTAAACTCGGGCCGAAGTAGTGACGTCCACACCGGGGCTCCCTTGAGCAAGGGAGAGCCCCGGTCTGCCTGTGAGCCCCGCGCTGCCTGGAGAGGGAGAGGAGCCCCGCCCGCGGCACCAGAGCCGCCGCAGCAGAAGTCCCGGTGAGTGCACGGGGGCTCCGGGCGTAATCCTAAGTGTCGGAGGGGGAGGCTCAGTTCTACCCCAAGTTCCCCGAGCGAGACTCTGATGATCCTGGGGGCATTTGGTCCCTGAGAGCAGGAGAGGCTCTCACGAGGCTCCGGGCTCCGTTCTCATCTGACGAGCCGAAGAGGCTCAGGCGGCCTCATTGTTCGTTAAGCCCTGAGAGGCTCTGGGGGCATTTTCTTTACTTAGAGCCCGAGAGGCTCAGCGGCGCCACACTTGGTCTTCGAGCCCCGAGAGGCTCCAGGCGTCACCTTGTTCTTTGAGCCCCGAGAGGCTCCAGCCCACCTCATTGTTTTAGAGCGCAGAAGCTTTTAAGTGCCATATTTGTTTTAGAGCCCAGCGAGGCTCTTGGGGGCGAGTTAGTTGGTTAGAGCCCCGTGGCTCCCACACTGTGTATCGCCCCACCATTGTTCTTGAGCCCACGAGGCTCCAACGCTGGCTCATCAGTATTTACAACTGTTCAGCACTTAGTGGACAGTTGCCACGTTTAGTTTGTTCCTTGCTGCCTGCGCAGCCTGCCCTGACATTTGGACTAAGGGCATCTCAGCCCTTGCGAGGCCAGTTGGCCTGGGGGACAGTTCTAGTGTTGTGCCATGTGCACCCTGCGCAATTTATGGTTTACTTATTAATATGATTCCTGCGCAAATGTTCTACCTACACCTCTGAATGTTTTTATGCATTAGGTGATTGATTTATGCTTCCTTCCCTTTGCTAAATGTGACCTGCTTAGGTGATCGCATTATGTTTCTTCCCCTTTGCTAAAAGTGACCTGCTTAGAGGATTGTTTTAGGTTTCCTTCCCTTTGCCAAATGAGACATGCTTAGGTGATGATGTTTTCCTTCCATAGGTCCTTATAATAAGGTCCTAGTTCCCTGCGTGATTTCCCTACAGTGTTTAGGGTTGCGTAGGAGGTATTTACCCTTTACCAGTAATCACTGGTAGTGTGCTACATGTACTATTTTTAAGGCTACAGTCATTACGTGTCTATGTGCTAAGTGTTATACCTACAAGTATTATTTCTAAAAAGTGCATACCCCTGACAGTGGTCCAGGTGGCCCTGTCCTGTTCATAATCCCTTGTAAATTCTGCCCGTGCCTGTTGGCACATTGTAAAGTGTGTGGTGTCATCTACTGTGTTTTTATTATAATACAAAGGCTATTTTTGATAACCTTGTGTGGAGTTTCCTTTGTGGTGGGCCTTGGGTGTTGTTGCTGGGGTGCGCGCGCAAAGGCTTTACACATCGCCTCCGAGATTAGCCTTGCTGCTCGCGTCACGTTACCTAGAGGGTGAGCAGGAGTTATCTTGGTGTGTAACTCCCTTTCCCTATCCTTAGAAATGGCGATCCCTGACTGACTTTGGCGCGAGCCTTGGCCGGCCGGGGGTCCCGTTTCTAACATTGGTGGCAAGCGGTGCGGATTGGACTTGCGTTTGCGCTGTACCACAGTGGCGACAGGCCGCACTACAAAACTCTAAATTTTTAGATAACCACATTTTGGGGATTATTGTTTTTTAGGTGAAGTTCAAGTATTTCTTCTCCTGAAAGGTGTCATTTTGTAATTGTGTCCAGTACATTTGTCCCCCGCCCTGCGCCCAGAGTCGGTACCTGTGTCACGTGTGGTCAGGTTGAGAAGTCAGGGGTGGTAGAAACTGCCTTACCAGTCCGAGGGGAGGGTGTGTGTGGATGAATGGTGTTTTTCCCTTGACAAATGAGTATGAGTTCTCTTTGATAAGGAGATTGTTGAAGACTTTGAATTGTGTACTCTTACTTCAGACTATTAGGTCGCCTGTGTTGCACGTGTCTGTGAGCATCCTGCCAAAATGGAATCTCCTTTTAACCTCTGTGGTCTGTTTAAGTACAGTATGCATGAGTTGGCACGGTTTTGTGAGGAGAGAGACATCACAGTGAATGAGTCAGACACCCAGTCCAAGCTTAGGGATAACATGATCCTATGGCAGAAGGATGACTGGGAACGTGAGCACATTGAGAAAGAGAGGGCCCGGGCCGCACGCCATGAGGGTGATGGGTCTGAGGGGAACCCTGAAGAGTCTGAAGCGGAGGATGAGTTTGACAGTGAATGGGCACCAGCAGATAGTGAGGAACCCATAGATAGGGAGTCCCTTGCTGGGTCCAGTGTCAGTACCAGCGCCCCATCCCTTGTCCTGTCCCCAGAGGAGTGGTTGGATAGGAGGGAAGAGCGGGAGCATCAGCTAGTGATGGAACAGCTCATGTTAGAGCACGCCAAGCCAGAGGCTGAAAGGGCCTTGTTGAGGGAGAAGATAACCCAAGAGGGTAGGTTATCCCCTGAGTGTAGTTTTAATTTTCTGGATTCCCCAGGGAGGGTTGAGTCCAGTGGTGGCAGCTCTTTAAATGTCAGTGTAGAAAGTCCCACTCTCAGTTCCACGAGTATGGTACCTGTTTCCCCAGAAGAGGAGTTCAGGTTGAAGTTCAGGAGACTCAGGAAACTGTCTCACCAGTCTTGGGAAGATTTTGTGGATGAATGTGAAGAAGCACTGAACAGTTGGAGAGAGCTTAACCCAAAACAGGATTTGTATGGACTGCTCAATATAGTTCTCAAGGAGCAGATGCTCAGTATTTGTTGTCCAGAGTTGCGCCAGCACCTGTTGAGGTGTGGTTCCTTTTGTCCTTGGGACATTGCAGAAGAAGCAGAGCGCTGGGACAGTGCGAGAGGTTCTTTAGAGTGACTAGTGAGTGATTCCAACAATAGTGGGTCAGGTGTCCTCTAGCCCAGCGTGGTGGAGGAGGGTGAGAGTAGCCCAGCTAGGTCCCAGTACAGTGGGGAGGGTGTAGGGGCTTACTACCTGTCTCAGTGGAGCGGGAGTGAGTGTGTGACCAAGAGTCCCCAAGCGCCCGAAGCCCTGCCCCAGAGCCTGGATGGTTTCTTTAGGGAACACCAGGATGGGAACCTAAGCTTTCCTGTTAGTTCACTTGAGGGAGATCTCCTAGTGTGTAGAGGACCTGGAGCATCTGTAAGCGGAGCTTCTATGGTTCTAGAGTCTGGCAGTACCGCTCCGGTAGGGAGGGTACAAGAGTCCAGCGAAAGGAGTGATTGGGGGATAGTATGCGAGTCCCCAGAAGTCCTGGAGTGCCAGGCAATTGTTCCACCGAAGGTTTTAGACCAGAGGTTGGAAGGCCAGGTTCAGGATCAGCCTGACCTGAAGGGTGGGACTACTGTAATCAGTGTCCTGACCAGTTCTTCTTCCAGAGGTACCGCCCCGGTTGGGAGGGAGCAGGACTCTAGAAGGGGGTGCAGAGGGTGGGAGAGCCCACCTCTGACCCCGGTGCAACCTGAGGGGTTAAACCCTAGGTTGGGAGAATGGTGTTTTGAGGGTACCCCTCGGAGGTGGAGGAGGAACCCTAGAAGAAGAGGTAGGGGGAGGAGAGCCTTCCCTGAGACTCCTGATCCGCCTGAGGTTGTAGACCCTAGGCT
Source organism: Lissotriton helveticus (assembly GCF_964261635.1). Lineage (NCBI taxonomy): Eukaryota > Metazoa > Chordata > Amphibia > Caudata > Salamandridae > Lissotriton > Lissotriton helveticus. Next base: position 1,568,797,951 of record NC_136059.1, read on the forward strand.
GGAGAACCAGTGGCAGTCTATCCCTGTCTTGCAGACATGAAGGGTGGAGAATGGCTACTATGTGCCAGGGGTTACTACCCCCCACTCTGGGAGTTGGCAGGAACCAGTGGCACCTGGGTGGCCTAGGGCCTTGTCCTGGCCGAGGACAGCTGGAGAGTACCAGTGGGGTAGCCCAGTTAGTCCCTACAGTAGTTTCAGAAGGAACCCCAGGGGTTCATCGTGGCGTAAAACAGGAGGGTGTCCCTGCAGTTGTGGGCCCGCGTCCGTGTTTTATCGCCCCAAGCAGGGAAGTCCATCACGGTGGTGATTGGTCTGCCCTGCGTTTTCGCTGGAAGGGGGTTGTGTTGGACTTGGCCCTTCTGGCAGGTTCCCCCCTAATCTTTTTGCTTTTAGTATGTGATCTGTGTTAGTGATTTTTGGGTCTCTGCGCACTTTTTCCCTGTGTCCCAGGTTAAAGTGCGTGCGTGTAGTATGGCTGGCCTGCCCTCCCATAGGAATGCATGGGGAATGTGTGTGTCCATGTTAGTTCCTGATGTGTGGGGAGTGCAGGCTCGAGTTTGGTATGTGCGAACTCGTGAGATTGAATGCTGCGGGATGGTATGTATGTGTATGTGTCTAGTGGGGAAGTGCCACTTCTAGACATTGATGTGTGTGTGCAGTGAGGGTGCTGGAGCGTGATTGCCTGGAGCTGGCTGGCCAGCCTGGCTCCTGGAAGTCTGGATGGGTCTGCCCAGGAGTGAGTGGAGAGATCAGCATGAGTGATGTGTGGGAGGGCTGCACCTGGTTGCTGATGGGGCTGGGCTTTCCCCACACAATGCTGGCTCAGGCCCCTGTGGTGCGTCTAACGACCCTAGCCTCCCCAGTGAATGAAAGGGGTGGTTGGGCCATCAAGGGTGCTCCAAAACCAGCTGCAACTGGTTTCCCCACACCCTGCACCCTGAGACAAAGGATTTAGTGGTTTAAGAAGGGGCTGTGTCCCCTTTCAAGCTGTTCTCTGTTCTGTTCCAGGGTCCTGAGGGGGCTGCTGCTGTTGCTGGGGCTAGGAGGACCGCCACTTGGATTGTCTCCCTGCCTGGAGACCCAGTGAGCTGGCTCTGGGCCCAGCCTTGCCCCCCTGCCTGCCTAAGGACTTTGCTGGACTTTGGGCTTGAGGACGCTCTCTCCTGCCTTTCAGAGCTGGGGAGCGCTGAGATGCCCTGCTGGCGCTGAGGAGCGCTTTACCTTTCCTTTAGCGCTGGGAGCGCTTTATTTCCACTGATAAGCGCTGGGAGCCCTGTTAATTTAATCTAGCGTGGGGGAGCGCTTTATGGTCCAGGCAGGTGCCCCCCCTGCATTTCGTGCTGCCGCGTACCTTGCCGCTTATTTGCCCCGTTTGTATTTAGTTATTTAAAGCCAGTGCCTACCCGGCATTGCCCCGGGCTATCACCGGCGCAGCCCAAGAGACCCAGCTGGGCCGCCACGCTGCCTACGGTGACCCGGAAGTCCCGCCTCCGTTCCCCCGGTGCCGCGCTGTGATTGGACTACAGTCACGACACGGAAGTGCCCAGCCTAAACTCGGGCGGAAGTAGTGACGTCCACACCGGGGCTCCCATGAGCAAGGGAGAGCCCCGGTCTGCCTGTGAGCCCCGCGCTGCCTGGAGAGGGAGAGGAGCCCCGCCCGTGGCACCAGAGCCGCCACAGCAGAAGTCCCGGTGAGTGCAAGGGTGCTCCGGGCGTAATCCTAAGTGTCGGAGGGGGAGGCTCAGTTCTACTCCGAGTCCCCCGAGCGAGACTCTGACGATCCTGGGGGCATTTGGTCCCTGAGAGCAGGAGAGGCTCTCACGAGGCTCCGGGCTTCGTTCTCGTCTGACGAGCCGCAGAGGCTCAGGTGGCCTCATTGTTCGTCAAGCCCTGAGAGGCTCTGGGGGCATTTTCTTTACTTAGAGCCCGAGAGGCTCAGCGGCGCCACACTTGGTCTTCGAGCCCCGAGAGGCTCCAGGCGTCACCTTGTTCTTTGAGCCCCGAGAGGCTCCAGCCCACCTCATTGTTTTAGAGCGCAGAAGCTCTTAAGTGCCATATTTGTTTTAGAGCCCAGCGAGGCTCTTGGGGGCGAGTTAGTTGGTTAGAGCCCCGTGGCTCCCAAACTGTGTTTCGCCCCACCATTGTTCTTGAGCCCACGAGGCTCCAACGTTGGCCCATCAGTATTTACAACTGTCCAGCACTTAGTGGACAGTTGCCACGTTTAGGTTTGTTCCTTGCTGCCTGCGCAGCCTGCCCTGACATTTGGACTAAGGGCATCTCAGCCCTTGCGAGGCCAGTTGGCCTGGGGGACAGTTCTAGTGTTGTGCCATGTGCACCCTGCGCAATTTATGGTTTACTTACTAATATGATTCCTGCGCAACTGTTCTACCTACACCTCTGAATGTTTTTATGCATTAGGTGATTGATTTATGCTTCCTTCCCTTTGCTAAATGTGACCTGCTTAGGTGATCGCTTTATGTTTCTTCCCCTTTGCTAAAAGTGACCTGCTTAGAGGATTGTTTTAGGTTTCCTTTCCTTTGCCAAATGAGACATGATTAGGTGATGATGTTTTCCTTCCATAGGTCCTGATAATAAGGTCCTAGTTCCCTGCGTGATTTTCCTACAGTGTTTAGGGTTGCGTAGGAGGTATTTACCCTTTACCAGTAATCACTGGTTGTGTGCTACATGTACTATTTTTAAGGCTACAGTCATTACGTGTCTATGTGCTCAGTGTTATACCTACAAGTATTATTTCTAAAAAGTGCATACCCCTGACAGTGGTCCAGGTGGCCCTGTCCTGTACATAATCCCTTGTAAATTCTGCCCGTGCCTGTTGGCACATTGTAAAGTGTGTGGTGTTATCTACTGTGTTTTTATTATAATACAAAGGCTATTTTTGATAACCTTGTGTGGAGTTTCCTTTGTGGTGGGCCTTGGGTGTTGTTGCTGGGGTGTGCGCGCAAACGCTTTACACATCGCCTCCGAGATTAGCCTTGCTGCTCGCGTCACGTTACCTAGAGGGTGAGCAGGGGTTATCTTGGTGTGTAACTCCCTTGCCCTGACCTTAGAAATGGCGATCCCTGACTGACTTTGGCGCGAGCCTTGGCCGGCCGGGGGTCCCGTTTCTAACAAATGGTAATTAAAAATGCATCAAAGTCCAGTGGTGCATAAGTTATCAAAAATAGAAGCAGATTTTGGGCGCAAATGGAAAAATGGAAAAATTAAAAACTGGGGGCGCAGACAACACGCCATACTTATGATTCAATAATGACCCCAAATGGTCAATATAAGCCTATAATTGCAAGGATTGTATGCCCAAAGTTCAAAAAGACAGATCACATAGCATCCTTCACATTCAGATAGCGGTCGCCATCTTGCTATGGGCTCATACTAATAAGTTGTAAGGACAATTATGTGGTCTCCAAGATCCACCAACAATAGTTATTACAAAAATATACATTAAATTACATAAAACCACATTTAACAATTTGAACATTACAAACATAAACCGCAATTTAGAGCGCCCCAACATTTATTGTCTAGGTGCTATGCCCAAAATTACACAGAAACAGAAACACAATTTAGGTTTGACATCTAAATCAATACCGCACAGCAAAAAATATATCATGTGGTGTAGGTTAACATGATTATTAATCAATCCATGTATTCACACGAATAATCAGTAGGTATGATAAATCCTGCTATTGATTAACAAATATTAACCTAACTCAATCACTACAATTGAGAGAATCATATCATGTGCCAACACTGGCAAAGTCACTACTCACACTAGGGACACGATTATACTCTCAACAGTGACACCTGTCTGTTGATCTCCTCTAATTCATTCAATCCTTTGTTTACTGTGTCGAGTTGGTGTATCCATTTACATTCCCTTCTACTCAGGATTCCACTGAGGTCACCACCTTGTGGGTTCACTCTCACCTTCTCAACAACCCACCACCTAAAGCTATTAGCTTCATGTTTGAACGTGGTGAAATGTTCCACCAATGGGGCACCTGGTGTATTGCAACGTATGGGGCTCATATGCTGTAGAATGCGGCATTTAACTCTCTGTGTTGTCTGCCCACATATAGAAACCCACAGGGGCACACGATGACATAAATGACTCCTGTTGAGTTGCAATTGCTATGGTCTTTTAGCACATATGTCTGACCATTATAGGTAAATGTCGTACATTCTGTGGTCAAAGGACAAGCCTTGCATTTACTGCACTTTGTGTGTCCTATCACTGTTGGGAAACCCCATAACGTGGTTTGCTTCTCAATATGGGCACTTGGTAAAAGGGATTTTATGAGATGATCTCTAATGTTTCTCCCCTTACAAAAGGCATGTAATGGGGGTTCCAGCCCTCCCACTTCTTCCTTCACCAGGTGCCAATGTCGATTTATTGCCTTTTTGATCTCGTTACTCTTTGTATTAAAAGTGGTCACACACACCAATCTTTCTGCCCCACTTTTCTTAGGCTGTACCTCCAACAGATTTTCCCGGTGGTTATGCCACGCCCGTTTACGGGCTTTCTTGAGTAAACGGATAAGGTACCCTCGTTCACTTAAATGTGCAATAAGTAGTGAAGATTCGTCAAAGAAATCTTCCTTCTTAGTACATTTTATCCGTAACCTCAGGAACTGCCCAAATGGTAAGTTGTCCCTGAGGTTACGTGGCTTGTGTATCTAAGGAGTGTGTTTCCTTCACTACTTTTCCTATACAGACTCGTATAGAGACTACCTGTATCTGCTTTGATTTGAATGTCCAGAAAGTTGATTGAGACATTATCGTACTCCAATGTAAATTGAATATCCTCTAAACATGTATTCAACCACCCATGAAATTGAACCAAAGCCTCTTTATTCCCATCCGAAATCATTAGGACATCATCTATATACCTAGCCCATACAGAAATATGATTTCTATATAGGTTATTCAGATTCAGTACATAGTCCTGTTCGTATTCACTCATGAATATTATCGCCAGATTAGGGGAAAAACTTGCCCCCATTGCCACGCCCTTAGTTTGCACATAATACTTTTTTTGAAACATAAAGTAATTACGTGAGGTTCCGTGACGATTTTACTCGTGTTTGTAACATTGTCGTAAATACATAATTTCGGTATCAGTGAACCGCAAATGATCCATTTAGTATATCCTGGTGTTTTCGCTATGCTACGAGCAAGAGCACTCCTGTTACAAACACATTTCTGTTCTACCCATGGCATCCATCTTAGACACGGAAGCCATTTTGTACTCCTTGCCCTCACATAGTCAATGGACACGCAATGACCTCTTTTTATTTAAGGACACGTAGGCTTTAGCCGGCGATTCACCTTGCGAGTGACACGTGCACCTTAGGCCAGCAACGCTGTGGCAGCATGACTCGGCAAGAGCTGCCTCCCCAGCCTGAGGCCAGTCCTGCTATACTGGTTCTTGTGTTCGTTGGCCTGATCATGATTAGGCGGCCGAAGCTGGTAACCGTGCCCATTTACGACCCACAAACATCTCTTATCCTGTCTTTCTATCTTCCACACCTGGCTCTGCTCCTTTCCTTCTGGGCCTTTATTAGGGGGAGGTAACGAAATTTACGATGAGGCGGTCCGGGTCTTGAATGAAGAATTGACATGGGATTATGATGGACTAGTGGGAACCCCTCATTCGTAATGTTTTGACATCAGATACTGTTGACGATTCCTGTGCAACGCCAAATATTTATTGTTTAAGACACGAATGTTTAGAACTGTGGTAACATGTAAAGAATTTGCCCCGAGCAGAATATTTAGTATATAAGGAACAACCCTCTTTGTACAAATTGAACAGGCTCCTAGACACTGCCCGTGTGCAGTTTCTGTGACTTCTGTGTCCCTGCAGTAATAAACCTTTGGTCTTTGACGCCACCATCGAGAAGCCCGTGTTTCTGTTTGTTTGTGCACCGAGACAGGTTGAACTCCGGGGTCTTCGGGTGTTTTCCCTGACACCTCTGGACGGAACCAAAAAGTCCAGAACTCCAATTGGCGCCCAACGTGGGGCGACGTCATTCGGTACCGGTCCAAAAGCCTGAAGAGTTCGAGGAGCTTCGTGTGAAGATTTCAGAGGGAGGCGCCCCACTTCATCGATCCCGGCATATCGCAAAAGTGGCCCCGACGTTCTCTTCCACGAGGGTTCCCGTTCAGACGGCTGCAGTGGTCCGTTGCCTTGACCGTCGCCCTGTCTTGGACCCGAGGTGCAGTCCTTAGTACGGCGAGACGTGACGGGTTTCTCCTTGGTGACGTCTTCAGTACCTCAGTTAAGTATTTTGTGAGGGTTGCTCCTGTTTGGGTAATCCTTTTAGTTCTCAGTTCAGTTCAGTTCTGTAAGATTATCACGATAATCATTCTGTTCAGTTCAGGTATCGATACATTTGTCAGTTCTGGTAGGCCTAAGTTCTTGGTTCGAGTTCTTGGTTCGAGTGCGCATCTTTTCTGTTTGTGTCTTGTTTGTTTTGTGTTCCGGATTATAAAATGGTAAGTCGGAAAAATTGTATGTTGTCTTGTTTCAGTTGCAACAGTGATTCCCAGTTGGAGGACTCGTGTTTGGTTCCTCCGATTGGAACTCCCCTTTATGATCTATATTGCAAATTTGGTGTGGGCCCTATCTCTTATAACGAGGTATGGATCCGCTTCACAGAGAAAGATGGTGTCCTTAGTTGGCCACTACATGGTAGTTTTGAACCTGAGGTTCTCGATAATCTAGAAAGAAGGTTGTTTAAGAAGAAAGCCCGGCCGGCAATGTTTGATTCTTTCCGTTATTGGCGAAAAGAATCTAAACAAAGAGAAATTAAAAAGTTGAAGAAAGAACAGAAAGAGCAAGAGTTGACTTTAGAACAGTCTGCTAGGCAGCTGCAACTCAACGAATCTGAAAAAGCGATGGAGGTGGCCAATAGAGAGCGTAATTTAGCGATAGACAAGTGCTATCCTGCTTTGCCAACGAGTACGGCTAAGATAGTAGAGGACCCTGAAAAGGATCCCCTGTTGTCTTACTTGTTACGATCACCCCCACCGTATGCACAGGGTGCTACGGCTCCACCTATACCGAATGTTCAATTACCGGTTGCTGGACAACACGGTGTCCCTGTTCCCGCTCCCCTGAATCAAGTTCCTGTACCCCCTGTGGTCAATATTAATGTTCCTTCGACAACCCCTCTTCTAGGGTTGCCGGCTTCTTTACCTATACCTGTGTCGCTCCCACCTGCTAGTTCACAAGCTATTTTTCCTGCTACTCCTACTGCTCCTAATCTATCTGTTCCAACTGCTACTCTATTTACTGCCTCTGCTAATATTATGACTCCACTTTCTGTTCGTCGGAGAATCACTGATTCTGTCTCTAATATTCTATCTCCCTTCTATAAAACTCTGATTAAGACTCCTACCTCTGACTCTGTGCAGAGGCGTAGTCAGCTTCCCAGTACTGAAGAAAGAGGAATATTAGATTCCACTGCTCTTAGATGGGTTTCAAAAGTTGGAAGATATAATGTACAAGATGTATTAGATACATTTATGCAATGGAATGAACCGACACAACGATATGTGTTCGATGAAATGTGTTTCCTTCTACGTGAGGAATTGGAAGAGGATGACCCTGAATCAAATCTAGGAGAATTAATTAATGTACAGAAAGAGTTTGCTGCAGGTATGATAATTGGACAAAATATAAAAGAAGCGATGGAACTGGTTCTAAGTTATAGAACCGACTCATCCCTTCGTTCACCAAGAGAGTTAGGGAAACGTAGCACGAAACAAAATCGTCAATATCCAATGAGAGAGGTTCCACCAATTTGGCGTGAAGCTGTGCAAGCTAATGCACCGCTTGGTATTGCGGCCGCTCCGGCACAATTCCAGAGAATATGGATACATATTCCATGGAAGCGAGCTGAAGTATTAGCAGTGAAACAGGCCTTGCCAGATCCGCGTAAAAATCCTGCAGGGTTCTACAAAGAGTTGGCTCAAACAGTTGACGCTTGTGTATTGAATCTTGCTGACATAGATCTGCTATTTGGTAATGTAGTACCGCAACCAATTTGGGCTAAAATTCGTAAAGAGAATCATCCAGTTGCCCTAGGTGGTGACTGGGCAGCTATAATTGCAGCGGATGGTCAACAAATAGGTGGTTCTAAACCAGAACCCCTAATTGCTAATTTGCCTGGTAGAATAATCGATTTAATGAAAACCTTGATGCCAGCATTGCGCGTTAACTGGGACAAATTGTCCGCGTGCAAACAGAAGAAAGACGAAAGCGTCTCAGACTTTTTCACAAGATTCGAGGAGACTTTCGTGGATCATAGTGGTCAGGATATGAGCACAGAAGGAGGCCAGAGATTATTTGTTGATAAATTTGTGCACAATCTGTTGCCAGAACTTAGTGGTAAATTAAAGAATTCTGAAAGTGCGTGGGCTGTCTCTACGACTGCGCAAATACTTGCGACTGCCCAGTACTATGAAAATAGGGATAAAGAAGAGAAGGAAAAATCAGATAAAAAGACGAAAGATTTAAAAACTAAAGTACTTTTACAGCAAGCTTATCCGCCTCGCACTAATCAGACTAATATGCAGCAAGGGTCATATCAAAGAACGGAATATAATTTTCAAAGACCACAATACCAATGGAATCAATGTGCTTATTGCAAAGTGGAAGGTCATTACAAAAATGAGTGTCCAGTTCGGGCACAAAATAATGCTGCGGCAGCTCAGAGAGGTCGTGGTAGTTCCATGCAAAACTCTAGAGGTCGAGGACGAGGTGCTATGCCTCCGCAGACGAGTGATCGCCCTTCTAATTATTTCGACCAGCGAAATGGACAATCTGCCCAACAGAATAGGTCTCCACAGTATCATGTTGAAGACTATTATGAAGCTAGTGAGGAAGGTCAGCAAAGTGAGTACTAGGACAGCCATGGACAAAGAGAGGGAGTAGTATCAGTTCCAGTAGATCAGAGTGGGCCTTATGTCGCAGTAGCAACATCAGGTATAGTCGAACCGTTTCTGTTGGATACTGGTGCAGCAAAAAGTTCTATCATGCATGCGAAACTCCCTGGCGCACCTTTGTCTGGCTCAACAAACGTTTCAGTAGGTTTTTCGGGCGCCCCTGTTCACAACCCTGTTTCTGGTCCTTTGTCGATTTCTGTTGGACCCTGCCACTTGAAAGCACCCCTGATTTTGACGACAGGTTGTAACGAAAATCTGCTTGGTTTAGACTTGTTAAAACGCCTGTACGCGACATTGTACTGTTCTCCAGAAGGAGTACAGCTTACGTTGGGTAAAAGAATAATCTCTCCGATGTACTTGTCGATGGATGCGCTCCCACCAGAGCTGCGTTCACTCCCTGATACTCTTTGGGCGACTGGTCCTAATGATGTAGGTCTATTGGAAATTCCACCCTATGTAGTAACTTTGAAAGCAAATGTCAAACTTCCACGAATTCCACAATACAGAATCTCTAGTGAAGGTGAGCGTGCGCTCCTACTGATAGTGCATGATCTGATTGAGAAAGACGTTATAGAAGAAACTAGAGGTAATGTCTGTAATAGTCCTGTACTGCCTATTTTGAAACGAACTGACCCTACAAAACCTCCAGTATATAGGTTTGTAATTGATCTCAGAGAGGTTAATAAAATTGTGATTCCACAGTTTCCTGTGGTTCCAGACATTACTGCATTGTTAACGTTGATTCCTGCCACAGCAGCATGGTTTTCGGTTGTCGACTTGAAAAATGCCTTTTTCAGCATTCCGATAGCCAAAGAAAGCAGAGATATCTTCGGTTTCTCTCTAGGAGGACGAAGCTTCAGGTTTAAACGCGCTCCACAAGGCTATTGTGAAAGTCCATCCATTTACAGTCAAGCATTAAAAAGCCAGTTAGATTCCTTCGTACTTCCTCTTGGTTCTGCTTTAGTACAATATGTCGATGATCTTCTAGTGGCTGCTGATGACAAGGAAACTTGCAAAACAGCTACGATTTCTTTATTGCATCATTTGTCAAATTTGAATCACAAGGTGTCACCTTCAAAAATGCAATACTGCTGCCAAGAAGTGACCTACCTAGGTCATCTCTTGTCAAAGGAGGGAAGGAAGTTGACCCCAGAGAGAATAAAAGCAATTACACAGATGAATGTTCCTAGCACGCAGAGAGAAGTACGTGCCTTTTTAGGTATTACCTCATATTGTAGGCAATGGATCCCGAATTTTTCTCTTTTAGCAAAACCGTTGGTAGCTTTGACTGGGAAAAATGTTCCGAGTCCGGTACCATGGTCTGCTGAATGTCAGCAGAGTTTTTCTGAGTTACGAAATGCACTGTGTTCAGCACCTGTATTGGGTACACCCGACTACAGTAAGCCATTCACGCTCTATGTCCACGAGAGAGAAGGTTGTGCATTGAGTGTTTTGACGCAGAAATTTGGTGATAAACAACGCCCTTGTGCGTATTTTTCATCAACGTTAGATCCGGTAGCCAGAGCATTGCCTAGTTGCTTGAGAGCTACAGCCGCAGCTGCAGCTTCCATTCGACAATCTGCTGGTTTAGTAATGAACAACATGCTAGTAGTTATGGTTCCTCATGCTGTGGATACACTCATGAACCGAACCAAGACGCAACACCTTACCAGTGCTAGATTATCAGGTTATGAACTGACACTGTTAGCTAGTCATATTCAGATCAAGAGATGCAATGTATTGAATCCAGCAACATTGTTGCCGACTAGCCAAGAGTCGAGTGATTCCGAACCACACGACTGTTGTTTCAAAACTGAGGAAGAAACCAAAGGACGAATTGATCTAAAAAACACTCCGTTATCAGATCCAGATGGCATGCTGTATGTTGATGGGTCTTGCTTCAAATTGGAGAATGGTGATGTGACTGCTGCTTATGCAGTAACGACTTTGAGTACGATCGTGGAGACTGCAAGAGTGAGTCAGAATTCTGCCCAGGCTGCAGAATTGATCGCGCTAACAAGAGCGTGCGTTTTAGCTAAGGGAAAGAGAGTGAATGTGTTCACAGATAGTCAGTACGCGTTCGGCGTGGCCCATAGTTTTGGCCGTTTGTGGAAAGAGAGAGGTTTCATTACGTCACATGGGACTAAGATTCAACATGGTCAGCTAGTTAATGACTTGTTGGAATCTCTAACCTTGCCGACTGAAGTTGCGATTGTGAAATGCAGTGCTCATAAAGCAATCACGGATGATGTTGGTCGTGGGAATGCTTTTGCTGATGAGACTGCAAAACAGACAGCTAGAAATATGATGAGTAGAATGTATGTTGCAACGTCTGCAAGATGGATTTCTGAGTCTGGAATATGTGAGGACACAGTGGAAAGCGTGAAAGAAATTCAGAAAGAGGCGACTGAGGAGGAAAAACTTGCATGGAGAGAGAGCACGGGTAAATTGGACTCGAGTGGGTGTTGGATTGACTTGTCGGAACAACAGCGTTGGATGTTGCCTGATGCGTATGTGCTTGCAGTAGTGACAATGGCACATGGAACAGCGCACATCAGCTCAAAAGGGATTTGTAAGATGTTGGCTCCGGTCTGGAAGAATGATGGGATTAGTAAGTGTGCAGAGAGAGTGGTGAGAAATTGTATGGTATGCTTGATGCATAATCCTGGCAAGGGAATCCCCACACCTGCAGGTCACTTCGCTCCTCCTTCCTGCCCCTTTGAAGTGATCCAGCTAGACTTCATTCACATGGATCGTTGTAATAATCTAAAGTACGTCCTAGTGGTAGTTTGTGCTTTCTCCAGATGGATCGAAGCATACCCGCTAAAGGACAATACTGCCTTATCCACTGCCAAAATTCTTCTTAAAGAATACTTCCCCAGATACGGAATGCCACGGATTGTATGGTCAGATAACGGAAGTGAGTTCGTAGGGAAAGTTATGCAGAGTGTGTGTGCCGGCCTAGGGATTAGACAGAAGTTTCATAGTGCGAATCATCCTCAGTCCGCGGGTTTAGTCGAGGGTTACAATGGCACCCTTAAACTGAAACTTGCTAAGATACAAGCATCCACGGGTTTGTCCTGGCTAGACGCATTGCCTTTGGCTTTGCTATCAACAAGAGCAACCGTACATTCTAGAGTAGGGCTTAGTCCTTATGAAATAGTTTTTGGTCGTCCTGCAAATGTTTGGGGGGTACCTAGACCAAAAGAATTCAAGCAGCTGGAATACCCAATGTTAATTGATTACCTTTTCGACTTGACTGCTAAATTAAGTCTTATTCACCAACAGGTTTTCGATGCATTGCCAAAGCCACCGGAGAGTCCAGGCCATCAGCTGAAATCAGGTGACCAGGTGGTGTTGCAGGGTTTCTGTACTCACACAGAACTGTGCACAGAGGAGTGGAACCTCGGCAAATTAGGGTGTCCCAAAACTTACCTTAGCAACCAACTCACCCCTTACCGAGCTAGCTACAGTGTCTCATTGGACATATCAAACTCCCAATGTTTAGACAAACCAGAACATGAACTTACAGTACCTCAGGGTACGTGGGACTCATGAACACTCTTTCGTTATATTATCATTACAAACCAGAACATGGAGTAAAGAAGACACATGTGCATTTGAAATGTTTATTTACTAATGCCGTCTTCTCAGGCGCAGTATCTTAGATAATACAAGTATACTTATTATCAGTATCAAAATTATCAGCATAGTTACTAAGACATAAAAAGCGAATGGTGACAGCATGTTAACATGCTGTAATGAATAAGAGTTAACAACACTTATATCTCACCCTCCCTAACACATATATTATATTATTAGCTAAGAAGGTCTCTTTGGGTTGTTTTAGGGCGGGCCCATACCTTAGTGTCCTAGCATGAAGGAATCACATCAGCATACACCAGCTCTCTCTGCATGTGCACCGCATCAAGTGTGTTAACTATTCTCGTGCAAAGCAATATCAATCCCGCCTCAAGCCCAAGTTGGCAAAGGCTGCACTTGTGTTATGACTATGAAGGCGTGGAGATCAGACCTCATAACAATTCCATATCGTGTTGCTCCTGAAACTTCAGCACTCTCCGTGCAGACATGGTTTATTAAACAAAACTGATATCAGAGCAATAACATATTATTCTCACATACACCACGGCAAATCACTAGGTTGAAAGCTAAGTCAACAATTAAGGGTCGTGTGCAGAAGTTGCAAGAAAGGAAAAATGGCGTTTAAATCTCAAATGTACCTATGCTAACTTAACACGATATAAGGATATATAGGAGCTATACAACACCCCCCCATGATCCGAGAACGGACTAAATAAGATAACAGAAGTGCCATCACATGAGAGCAGAATCCAATAATAAACGAGCATGAATAAAAATTCAAATATAAAAACTAATGCCAAAAATTAGCCCACAAGTATAATGTGGCTCAAGCCAATAGGCAAGCAAAAATAAAATGTCTTGACCAAAAGTCAATAAAATCAAGGAAATGCTATCAATCAGCATGTCAATTTGAGGCATTGTCTATGATAAGACTGTATATGAAAAGTAAGCCGCAACAGCCTCCAGGAGGAAGTCACTGTCCTCATCCGAAAACAGTTCAGCCATCCAATTTAAAAGATGAAAGGAACATACGTGATCTTCCAGCACCGGATCCTCTATAACCATCAGAGGACAGCTCGGTGGGATTTCAAGAAAACTTCGTTCCAAGAAATTTCGCGCTGCCGACAACACATCCCAGGGACCCATTAGTCCATGTGCCACCGCCAAGGCCATAATCCTTTCGTCAGAACAAACCAACTCGTGAGCAATGATAGGACTCATCAGTTGATCAAAATCGACGTCAGAAGATATTGGTCCGCAGAGACACAAATCAATGGCCCAAAGGAAATCACAGGTCAGGCAGCGAAATACAGGCTGGACACAGGTGAAATAGGAGAACCGAAAAGATAATCCAAACGCCGTGCTTAGAGTCGCCAACGGCAGTGTGCCATAATAATTAAGCATGCGGTTGCGAAACCGCGTCAGTAGCAGCTGAGCGTGGTCTTGCACAGGAAGGGCATCCATATTTAAAAAGGCAGAAAACCACCAAAGCGCCAGCCGCTAATGCAAGTAAGAACGGGAACCCTCCAAATAAGGATGAAAAAATAGAATTGAAGAAGGCAGGGATGACTCCAAAAATCTTCTCAAAGGAAGTCACGAGACCACCGCTAATAACTTTAGAAAAATGTGCTAGGCCCGTTGTGGAGGATGCGTTAAAGATAGAACGGACCATGGCTCCGAAATGAAAAGGCAAATCAGTATTTAAAAGAGCCTGAACCTCCGTACGGGTGTTAGCAATGTGAAGCACGAAAGTTTCACGGGCCGAGCTCAAGGCCACCTCTTTCTGGGACAATAGAGCTCTTATTCTAGCCATGCCGCTGAATTCTGCTCCCAAGGTCGGTATCTGTGGCCAAATGGAAGACTCCCTATGTTCACGTGTGGGAGGATAAAGAACATTTCTGCAGCAAATAACTCGCTCACTAACTGTTACTATGAAAGCTATACCTTTAATTAAACCACAACAGTTTTCATTATTGAGCATTAAATAACTACCATTCTCTAACAATTTAAACGTGGGGATGATAGCAGGAACTGGCGTGCCCTGTAAAACGCAAGCCATATTCGGTCGGTCCTTGTTACAAGAACCGTGTAACTGTATGTGTCTGCACATTAAAGAATGATCTGGTGTCTCAGTACACTCATCCCCTGTTAGATAAACTTCTTGTTCATCCTTGAAACATCTGTATGTGTATGGGAGAGACCAGACCTCATGAAGAAAACCGCTACCTAAGGGTTCAAAACGACCTATTGGCACATATTTCATACAATTTGAAAACTTATATAAAGCAAAAGGCAGTGTTATTAAACCGTGGATAAGCCACGTAGCAGTAGTGGCTTCTGCCACAGAAAAAGGTAAAGATTCCAACCTTTCAATATGGAGCATAGAAAAGGAAGCATCACGCATTGAAAGCAAGCGTTGTTTGTCTGTCAAATTAAACGGTGAAAATAAAGAGGAAACGTTCATGTATCCCCAGGGAACTTTACCCATTTTCAGAGTCTGAAGTGTCCATGCAAACTGCATGATTGACCGTAATTGATTTTGACCATGGTATAATACTGACACTTCATCATGCACAATATCAACAACAGACGACACAATATTATCTAATGTGTAAATTCTAGAGGAAAGCACGTTAATGCTATTGTCAACAACTGCAAGCACTTTCTCAAGATTCGCCTGATCAATAGCCCTAAGGCGTGAAGCAGCCTCAATCTGTGAGAGTTTCCAAATTTCATTGTAAACCCCATATAACCACCTTTTCGACCTGCCACTAGCTGGGCCTTTAATGAAATCATTCAAATCCACGTCTGCATTCAGTTTGGAAAGGTGATACTTAACCGCAGGTAAAGTTGAATGTTTCAGCCAAGCTTGACACAACTTGCCCACAGAGTAAGAGGTGACAGTATGACTCAAATCAAACCGGGGATCAGATCTAACAGTCTTAAAACCGTCAGTTATATTTAAAAACCTTTTTTGGCAAGAATCAGCACTACGGTGCCAAAGCAGCCAACCCTTGGGATTCATACTGGAAATGTTAAAGGAGGAATTAAAAAGCAGAGCCTGTATATCTTTAATGGACAATTGAGTAAAATTACTCCAATCCTCATATTCCTCCAACTCCGGGAAAGACGGGGTGTTTAACCTTTTAGATGTAGCCAATCCAAAGCATGTGGTCTGGGAAATTGTTTCATTTAAAAACAACATATGATTCGGGATGAGACATGCACGGTGCAAAGCCTCAGTGCCTCGTACCTGCCAGGCCCTTGAACCCCAAACTGATTTAAGGTCTATTGTTTCCTTCCATAACTCATAGCCCCCAGTAACTAATTGATCTAGGAAGGCCCTCGAGTACAACAATTTTGTATCGGTAAGTCTAACCTTGGACAGTGGCTGTTTGTGAAATTTAAAATAAAAGGACTCGGGATTGGACTGGTTAAAGTCAGTGAAATAAGTATACTTTTTAAGAAACGTTTCTGAACTCCCTTGTGTAGGTGCCGGGCAATGTTCCCACTGAGTAAAATTAACAGCCACCCTTCGGGAAGATGTTTTGTGTAAGAAGTGATTGCCATAATGTTGGTAACAGAACAATTCACCATAATTAGCAGATTCTAAATATAAATCCTCAGCATCAAAAGCAGCATAGTATTTCAAATCAGAAAACAAACTTTCCACAGCATTAACATCCCAATCATCAGAACGAATGTTTTGTTTCACCACATCCCCCATATTAACTCTTAGTACATTAGGAACATTAACGACTTCCGTTGGGCCATGAATCTGAAAACGAACTGCATCCCACGCGATTCCATCCAGAACAGGCCATGCTGTGATGTTAACCAAAGTCAAGTCTCTCTTTAATCTGTGTGTAGAATGTGAAGAGGAAAGTGGGGCCAATGTTCCATTTAAATGAGTAATGCAAGTTCTCTCCTCGACATAGTGTCCATTCATAATCCGAAAAAAATAAAACACAAAACCAATTGACATAAAAAGGTAAACCGAAAAAAGGACCAGCCAAATGTATATCCAAGGAGGAATCAAAAAATGTTTTTTAAATAGGCTAGCATATACCGCAATGTGAGAGGGTTTTTTCGAGGCAAGGGAAGCAGAGTCAAATGAAAATCTGGATTCCGTGGCTAAACGAGCTTGCAGGTCAGGCATGGACAAATCAGTGGGGTATGTATAGTCTGTCTCATCCATGTTAGTTCCGGGCAAATTATTTAATAATGGACTGGAAACAGCAGGTAATTCGATGGCCACCTCAGGTTCATTATTAGAAGCAGTGGGCATAATTGAATTTCTCACAATGGAAGGACAGGAAACAGCCGGTGTCATGCTAAGAAGAATCGGCCACTCTGTGTATCTTGACATTGTCAATAGAAATGAACCTGTTTTCCTTACGACCTGGAAGTGGTGGTAAAATGACTGTTCTTGTGCCCTTCACTCCAAGCACTGGGACTGGAGCTCGATAGGAGGGACCAAACTCTTTCTTGTTGTCGATCTTCTCCCGAACCAGTTCTCCAACTTGGGGTAGCCAGCCAACTACCGGGATCTGCAACGCATCATCCGATGTGGAGGGCAAATGTTCCTTTGCAAGAGTGTCTCTGGTCTTTTGTAGATTCTGTAAAACATTGCAATGTTCATCTGCGTCAAAGGAAGTGGCGCGAACCACAGAGTCTAGACCGTCAAGGTCAGGGACGTACATCTTGATGCCAAAGAGCATTTCGTATGGGGTCCGCCCACCCAGAGACCTTCTAGGGAGATTATTAAGAGCACGCTGCACGCCATAGAGGTGAGCCAGCCAGTTTCTGCCAGTGCCTATAACTCGGGCTGTCAAAGATTGCTTTAAATCACGGTTCATTCGTTCAACTACACTATTACCCTCAGGTCTGTAGGGTGACGAAAACTTGACTTGGACCCCCATCGAAGTCATGGCATCCTTATACGCCTTAGAGGCGAAAGCCGGACCCTGATCCGAATGGAAGGTACCACAGGCAAAAATCCCTATAAAGATACGCAAATCTCTAATGACAGTCCGTGAATCAGCGCTGCGATGTGGCCATACCCACACAAAGCGTGTGCATGAGTCAACTGCTACTAAGATGTACTTATACGCAGTATCAGATGAAAAAGGACCGCAGTGATCTAAATAAACACAGCCTAGTGGTTTATTAGAAATGTACAACTGAGTCTGTGGCGGACGCGTAGCAGTTGAAGGTTTAATCTGCTGGCATATGTCACAAAGAAGGACATAATCACGCGTCTGTTTGTACAGTCCCCGCCACCAGAAACGTTGTTGTAGTTGCGTTACAGTGGCTGAGACGCCCGCATGCGCAGACGCCACACCTTCATGAGCCGCTGTAATCAAGTCTGTTCTGCGATCCGAGTTGGGAATCAGCCGTTCCCCAACATCAGGAATTGTCACAAAAGGAACCTTTTCGGGACTTAAGTGGTATTTATACTTCGAAGGGAATCCCGCAGGATGTTTACTTCCCTTCTCAGAGGCAGCAATCGCTGCCAAGATGTCGCTATCAATCTTGGTTTTAGACCTAGTAACTGCTGCAACTAAGTATGTAGATACTGCTGATTTCGCTGCTTCATCAGCAAGCGAGTTGCCAACAGCGTGAACTCCTACGCGCTGATGACCGAGAGTATGAATCACATAAACGAGTGGCAACATAGCCTTAAGCTTTGCCACTCGAACCCAGATCATTTTATGTTTTATTGTGCTACCCTTGGAATCATGAAAATCATTTTGAATCCAAAAGAACAAGTTTTCATTGTAAGACTGGACACAGTAGTAAGAATCACTTACAATTAGAGTAGTAACACTTGGATCTGCGTACTCCAAAGCTAGTAAGAGAGCACGAAGCTCTGCCAATTGTGCGGTGCAATCGCCCAGGGGCAACGTGTGTACCTCCCTGGAAATGAACTCATCATTCAACATAGCACCGACTACAATGGCGCATGCGGAAACGTAGGCATGTTTAGAGCCATGCGCAACCTGCGCCGACCCATCAGTGTAAATGATGCAATGGAAGTCCTCCAAAGGTCGCATCGCCAGAGGAGCCGGATGAACGAATTCATACTGCAAGTACTCCTGCGACCGTAAGGAAGCGTCAAAAATAAACATGACATCCGTGGATGACAATGACGCTGCCCACTGAATCCACCGAGGGTGCAAAGCCTTTGAATTCGGTACACTGGCTTTCGTGACTGCCTCCAAGTGAGGACAGGGTGTTACCACTAGCATGCGTTTCCCCTGGGACAGTGCTCGTTCTTTTAGAATTGCCATCTGTACAGCAGTTAAAACCTTTTCCACTGTGGGAAACCGCATCTCAGCCGAAGTGTACAAGTGTGACTTGTAAGCAATAGGTACCGTGTCACCTTCATTAAAAGTGAGGTACGTGAAACCCACCGTCCCAGGAATTATTCTTATTACCAGGTTGGTGTGGTTATCACGAGTCAGTAAATATTTAGAAGCGAGCAGATCAGCCTGCAAGGATAGCAAAATGGCTGAATGCTCAGGCAGCCAGCATGATTTCGAGAAAGTTGGTTGTATCAAAGCATACAAAGGCTTGATACGCTGGGCATATTCCGGAATGTAAGTCCTGCCGAAATTCAAAAAGCCCAGTAAAGATTGTAATTTTTTCAGTGTTGTTGGAGCGCGCAATTGTGCGCACTTCTCTAAGAAGTGAGGAGCCAAACCTCTACCTTCATTGTTGAGCTCATAGCCCAAAAACAACACTGTGTGTTCAGCAATGTGCGATTTTGCAAAGTTAAATTTTTAACCCATGTCTGCGAAGTTGCAAATAACAGAATTTACACGACACAGATGCTCCCAAATATCGTCGTCTGTGAGATATATGTCATCCACATACGAAAAAGCATTAGGGTCGAGTGCCTCCAGAATAGAGACAATTCGAGCGGTAAATATACCAGGACTATTCTTGTAGCCCATTGGAAGACGCCGGAACTGCTTTTGGACTCCAGCGCACGTAAAACTGGTCCATTGGGAGCTAAAGCTGTCCAATCTGTGGGCATAAAAACCATTGGATATGTCAAGCGTTGTCTTGAAACGCTTACGCACGAGACTATCCACTAGGGCAGAGCCGTGGGTATTCTGTACAGCACAGTTACGGCAATGCGAGTTTAAATGCCGGTAATCCAAAACCAAACGATATGATCCGTCAGGTTTGTTCACAGTAAAAAGGGGATTATTCATCGGTGACACACACGTTTCAATAACTCCCTGATATTCCAATTGTTCAAGGATTTCCGCGACGGAAGATTTTGCTTCACGCCGAATGGGATATTGAGGTTGAGGCTGCGGCTGAGACCGCAACGGAATTTCGTGGCAAGGCGACAATCTATCCCAACCACATTGGTTACGGTACAGAGCCGGCGCGAGAGCCCGAGCCCACTCTTCTGCAAAATGCTGCGCATGCTCTTTCGAGACAGTGTTTGCGAAACTTGGTAGGATCACCTCCTCCCCTCGCGGCGCCGCGAGCACAAAAGGTGGGGGCCAGTCAGCCTCCGCAAGTAAAATATCATATGTAGAAGACAGATTCTCCCAAAATACACCTTTAACGGTACGCTGTATGTCACCTTCAATTAACAGGACAATTTCATATAGTCTTTCAGGGGGAGCAAGTCTCGTATCCGCTGTTTCTATCACAACGTAGACATCAGTCGCTGTCACCCTCAGTAGTGGACGCAGCGCCTCTCTGACTATGGTTATCTCCGCCGCGCTGTCCAGCAAGGTCAGAGCCCACGTCAGATTCCGAAGCCGCGTTCTCACTATCTGTGGCATATCGATGCGCTGTTAAGGCTGCGACTTTCTTTTTCGCAAACTGCGGACGCCTAGGCGTAGAATCCTCCTGCTTCACTGCGCCGTCCGTCTGGCGGGACTGACCACGTCCTTGTTGGCCACCACGTCCACGTCCACCCCCTCCTCCTCCACCGGTCTTCGGGGCCGATGTGTCCTGAAAGGAACGAGGAGAGCGTTGATCAGAACCCTGAAAACGATCAGGCGATTTAATCATCGCGCGGTCGCGCAAATCATAAACTTTTTCGGGTGGCGCAGGAGCTTGTATTGCAGGAAAAGGACCCTGAGTCTGCGTTGTCTGCTTCCCCTGTGTCTGTTTTTTAGGCCAAATCGGTTTCATGGACTTGGGCTGGGCATCTGTCACTGCAGATTGTCCCTGTGGTTGTTTTTTCTCCTTTACTGGAAAATATTTCAGACCTCTACTTGTGCGGCCAATTGTTTTATAAGCGGCCACTACAATCTTTGCTAACTGGCGGGGTTTGTCGGCATCGGGCAGAGCAGCCAAAGCATTCGACACCTGAAAGTTAACTGCATCTCCTTTAACATTGGCGAGAATGAGATCACTTACAATCTCAAAAGAACCACACAGGCGCATACCCAATTCAACCGCTGCCTCTGGACCGTGATCATTCTGAACACGTCTAATGATTTCAGGCAGGGCAGTCATAGACGGGGTGCCGAAGCACCTTGTATAAACTGTCGCAAATGTTTTTCCCCAGCTTTCACAGTCAGCAAGTTCAGGAGTAATATCCTTCGGTAGAGTAATCGTTAACATTCTATGTTTATCAGCAGGAGTAGAATTCGGAAAAACCGCCTCCAGTTGATCAAACTTCTCTGCTAGCCAGACTGGGAAGTCATCGTTGTCAACAGGACGCGCACCAAAAACCGAATTTACCATCACTGGATTGAGACGCATTCCGCCTCGTTCCATGGGAGCGGCCGCACCCCCCTGGGGACCACCAGGAAGATGTCGACCGATGTATTGCACTAAAGCACGAATCACGGAAATGGAAACTACATGTAGCCTGCGAATTTCTGCCAGGGTACAAGCCCCGTGATTCGGGTGCGGGGTAAAGCCACCCAACGCAGGCCAATTTGTACCTGGAATTGAGAGTGGACCTAACCTCGCAGGGGACAAAGAGTGGGGGAGGGCGCCATCAAACCAAACCCGATGCTGCCAATGATCAATAGGTATTTCCAATGCCCTGTACGGCGTATATTCAGCTGGGACATCCGAGGCGGTGTAGGAGTGGAACAAACCAGAATTAGCGTCCACAGCCGGAAACGTAACCCAAGAGTAAAACAACTCGTAAGGAAACGCCGGATCTGCACATACCACGAAAATCACAGCCATCCCATCTACTGGGACTTGGTACGTCTGAAGATGGTTGCGTACCGCTACGCGACTATGCTGTGCAATAGCCACCGCTGCCGCCATTACAGAATTGGAAACAAGAAAAAACAAAGAATACTTTGTAGCACAACTGGGTAGGAATTCAAAGAAACCGTTTAGGTAAGAATCAAGCTTGAATAAAGACCTATTTCAAAAAATAGGTAGGTTTCACCAACACCCCGTTTTCCGGAAACGGACGTGAAGGGGTTAAGGCATGAACGATAAACTACTCGAGTGTCATGATATAAGACCACCGAAACCGTTGGGCGCCATGTTGCAGGGTTTCTGTACTCACACAGAACTGTGCACAGAGGAGTGGAACCTCGGCAAATTAGGGTGTCCCAAAACTTACCTTAGCAACCAACTCACCCCTTACCGAGCTAGCTACAGTGTCTCATTGGACATATCAAACTCCCAATGTTTAGACAAACCAGAACATGAACTTACAGTACCTCAGGGTACGTGGGACTCATGAACACTCTTTCGTTATATTATCATTACAAACCAGAACATGGAGTAAAGAAGACACATGTGCATTTGAAATGTTTATTTACTAATGCCGTCTTCTCAGGCGCAGTATCTTAGATAATACAAGTATACTTATTATCAGTATCAAAATTATCAGCATAGTTACTAAGACATAAAAAGCGAATGGTGACAGCATGTTAACATGCTGTAATGAATAAGAGTTAACAACACTTATATCTCACCCTCCCTAACACATATATTATATTATTAGCTAAGAAGGTCTCTTTGGGTTGTTTTAGGGCGGGCCCATACCTTAGTGTCCTAGCATGAAGGAATCACATCAGCATACACCAGCTCTCTCTGCATGTGCACCGCATCAAGTGTGTTAACTATTCTCGTGCAAAGCAATATCAATCCCGCCTCAAGCCCAAGTTGGCAAAGGCTGCACTTGTGTTATGACTATGAAGGCGTGGAGATCAGACCTCATAACAATTCCATATCGTGTTGCTCCTGAAACTTCAGCACTCTCCGTGCAGACATGGTTTATTAAACAAAACTGATATCAGAGCAATAACATATTATTCTCACATACACCACGGCAAATCACTAGGTTGAAAGCTAAGTCAACAATTAAGGGTCGTTTGCAGAAGTTGCAAGAAAGGAAAAATGGCGTTTAAATCTCAAATGTACCTATGCTAACTTAACACGATATAAGGATATATAGGAGCTATACAACAGTGGTCATTAGAAATTTTGCAAGAACGAAAAATCTTCAGCCCAGATTCATTGGCCCTTTCCAAGTCCTACTAGCAACGAGAACTGCTATTCGTGTGGCCGGAAGGAAAAACTGGATCCATACGACACATGTCAAACGTGTGCCTCTGCCACTTCCTTACGACAACTGGGTAAAGAAAGGAATCGGTGCCTCTGAAACGGAACAAGTCCCCAGGTTCATACCTTTCAGCGATGCAGAACTGATCACGGATTCACCAAATTCTGACTCTCCTCCTGAAACTGCTCTTTTGAACGCTGAACATTTGCCATCTGCGAACGTGAACATTGCAACGTCAGTTGAAAATACATTGTTTCCAGATCAGACAGCTCCTGCAAAACTGAGATACAACTTGCGACCTCGCAATATGGACAAATAAAGCAGGAAACTGCCTATTTTCAGATTTGAATTTTCTATACATTGCCTCCAGCCAGGAAGTTTGCTAATACTTTGTATTGTTTCTTTTTGTTTTAAAATTGCCTTGCCGTCTGGGTAGCCGTAGGGTCGTGGCTGTGTGCCTAGTTGAATCTGCGGGGGTCAGACACAAGGTCGATCTTTCTGTTAGTTCTGGGAACTCCCAGGGCTGATAGAGGCATTTTCATCTACGTACACATCATCAGTGGTCGCGAACGGTCGTAGAAGATGGAGCTTCCTGAGCTGCAACGAGAAAATGTAATTTATGTTCGCAGAAATAGACTGTACAGAATACTTCACAGCAAATGCTTTCTAATGCAATGTGCAGTTACATTTTTAATTGTTTTGATAACGTTGGTGGGTGGAATCGTCTTTGGTGTACATTTGATTTTTATGCCAGTAACTACAGTACCTCCCCTTGATCCTACTACTTCTACGGGTTCTTCTATGCATTCTTTTCACTCATTTCCTGAACACGAACAAGCTCGACGCTCAGAATTTATTAACAATACATTTGTACAGCTCTTGCATCAACACCAACTGGTAGTTAGTACTACAGACTGCTGGGTGTGTGGCTTGATACCTCACACTATGGATAAAGGCATTCCCTATCTAGTCTTGCCTTTTAGCTACAATGGATCATTTCAGGCCTTTCAGACCATTTTTTCATATGCCCTTGAGACCTATCCTCCGCGCCCACCACGGTCCACTAAATACAACTCAGCCAACAAAGCTTTAGTCCAGGGAATTATTGACATGATTAAAGACGTCAATAATACTCCATCTTACCCTAGAGATGAATTACGGGTGTATTTGAGTTGGAACTCTACCGAGTATCGCCTTAGTTTGGGAGAAAGCAAGCGTAAAAGCTCCACTTCAGTTTGGGTTGTGCCTCACCGAGGTCAAGTCTGTTTGCAAGGAAATGGGAGAAATCCGAGAGCTCAGCTAGGGAGGAGTGAGTGCGTTGAGACTTACGTATTTCCGTCTAACTCCTCCCCTGCCTTTCTGACTGCTAGGGGTACCTACTTCATCTGTCAGGACAGAGCATATACATGGCTGCCTGCTGACTTTTCAGGTTCATGTTATATTGCTCGATTGTTACCTCCGACATACACTGCTTCTTCAGATTATCACAAGACCAGAGTAACAAGAGGTGTCTTCAGCAAGGAAGATACCGCTGGTCAAGAAGCTGGAGACTTTTTCAAAGGTTTCCTTCCGTTTTGGGGGCCTATGGCCAATAGTAGAAATCTACGTCAACTAACACGGGTAGTTGAATCTACTATTACAGAAACTGCTGGTGCCCTTAGTAACTTAACAGCTGAGCTTCAGGCGGATCGTCTCATGACGTTGCAGAACCGTATGGTTCTAGACGTAATACTTGCAGATCGAGGTGGGGTATGCAGAATGATCCAATCGAGCTGCTGTGTCTTTATTCCAAATAATGCTCCAACAGTCTATGAAGCGATCTCTAAGCTTCACAAGATTTCCGACTCTATACACGTAGATAAGGGAAACTGGTCCTTCATGGAGTGGTTTTGGACTCTGGTATCAGCATGGGGATGGAAGGTTCTGATGGTCATTGGTGTCATCCTAGTATTTCTGTTTTCGTGTTGTCTTATTATCCAATGTGGTCCCGCTCTGTGTAGTCTCTGTGCTGCAACCTGTTTCAGAAAACCACCTGCATTAGGAGAAAAGGCACGAGACAGGATGATGATACAACAACATGTCACTGACCTAATGAGCATAGAATTAGACTCTGACTCTGATATAGACTGAGTAATTGCCTATGTAAGGGCAAAAGGAGGGTCTGAGGTTCCGTGACGATTTTACTCGTGTTTGTAACATTGTCGTAAATACATAATTTCGGTATCAGTGAACCGCAAATGATCCATTTAGTATATCCTGGTGTTTTCGCTATGCTACGAGCAAGAGCACTCCTGTTACAAACACATTTCTGTTCTACCCATGGCATCCATCTTAGACACGGAAGCCATTTTGTACTCCTTGCCCTCACATAGTCAATGGACACGCAATGACCTCTTTTTATTTAAGGACACGTAGGCTTTAGCCGGCGATTCACCTTGCGAGTGACACGTGCACCTTAGGCCAGCAACGCTGTGGCAGCATGACTCGGCAAGAGCTGCCTCCCCAGCCTGAGGCCAGTCCTGCTATACTGGTTCTTGTGTTCGTTGGCCTGATCATGATTAGGCGGCCGAAGCTGGTAACCGTGCCCATTTACGACCCACAAACATCTCTTATCCTGTCTTTCTATCTTCCACACCTGGCTCTGCTCCTTTCCTTCTGGGCCTTTATTAGGGGGAGGTAACGAAATTTACGATGAGGCGGTCCGGGTCTTGAATGAAGAATTGACATGGGATTATGATGGACTAGTGGGAACCCCTCATTCGTAATGTTTTGACATCAGATACTGTTGACGATTCCTGTGCAACGCCAAATATTTATTGTTTAAGACACGAATGTTTAGAACTGTGGTAACATGTAAAGAATTTGCCCCGAGCAGAATATTTAGTATATAAGGAACAACCCTCTTTGTACAAATTGAACAGGCTCCTAGACACTGCCCGTGTGCAGTTTCTGTGACTTCTGTGTCCCTGCAGTAATAAACCTTTGGTCTTTGACGCCACCATCGAGAAGCCCGTGTTTCTGTTTGTTTGTGCACCGAGACAGGTTGAACTCCGGGGTCTTCGGGTGTTTTCCCTGACACCTCTGGACGGAACCAAAAAGTCCAGAACTCCATACGGGTCATGGCTATTGTCAAGAGTTGAATAATGAACTCCGTTAGAACCCTATGGGGAGTAGGCCTCCGATTTAGAACTGTTTCTATACAAACTAGAGCAGCTTTCTGGGGAATGTTTGTATACAAGGACGTGATGTCCATAGTTACTAGGAAACCTGTATTCTGATCATACACCCGTCCCTCTATGAGCTGAATTGTTTGAGTGGTGTCACGTAAATATGTAGGAGTAGATGTTGCTATAGGTTTTCAAAAAACATCTACATATTTACACAGAGGTTCCAATAAAGACCCACACCCAGATATGATGGGTCTACCCGGGGGGGTCTGTCAACCGTTTATGAACTTTTGGGAGGGTATAAATAGTAGGCATCCGTGGATGCTTGTTGTTCAAAAACTCAAATTCTTGTTTATTGATTATGCCATCTTCCATAGCCTTATAGGTTATTTTGTTAATCTGTAGGCTAATCCCTTTTGTTGGATCTGCTTTCAATAAAGCGTAATTGCCTGCCACTTCCAGCTGTGAAAGGATCTCACCCTTATACTTGTTGATATCTTGAACCACAATGGCACCACCCTTATCCGCAGGCTTTATTCCTATTTGGGTGTTGTTCTTAAGGGTGTTCAGAGCAGTCTTCTCCTCCTTGGTTATGTTATGTGACACATATCGACGGATCCCAAGGGCCCGGTCTACATCTCGCATTACCACTTGTTCATATGCTCGTATTTTACTGTCCATCAAATGGGACGGGGGGTTAAATCGGGAAGGTGGTCGCAGACCACTTCCTGAAAATACCGGGTTAAATGGAACCTTCAAAAAATAATGCTTCAGTCTCAGCTTTCTGAAGAATTGTTGTAGTTCAATCTTCAAGTTGAAACTGTTCGGCAGTGTAGTGGGGACAAAGGATAAACCCTTTGATAGAACATTATGTTCTTCTGATGTCAATTCATAATCAGATAAGTTGATTATTGGATTATCTGGTCTGTACACTACGATCTGTAGTAATTATGCCTGGTCCTGATCTCGCCGTGTGTATCCTGTTGGAAGTTCGGTTGCTTCTTCCCTCTGCCTGTACCCTGGTTCCAGGTCACATTACGTGCCCCCCTGGGTCTCCCCCAGGGGCGACCCCTTCCTCGTGGGCCCCACCATTGGTCCTCGACTAAAAAGGTTGTTGTTCAAAGAAACCTTGATTAGGAGTATTATTACCAGCACCTGCGCTGGTCCCTGGGTGTTCAGAATCACTATCAGAGCTGCTACCGAAAGAGGAACCAGAGAAGGTATTATACCTCTTGTAACCTCCTCTCCCTCTACTCGTCAGGCCACCTCTCTGATCTCTTACGTAGTAGTCTTCTTGGAGGTAAGGGTAAGTGGATTTCTAATCATACACCCTTATATCACGAGCCACCTCCTTGAGTATATAAGTCAAATTCGCGAATGGTCTTTTCTAGCCTTTCTAAAGCCTCCTTAGCATTTACTATGGCTTTATCATCGATAATTTCCTTTCTCAAGTCTGCTATTTCTTTTGTCAAGCGCTCAACTTCCTCTACAGCTGTTTCGATGCCCAAGACCATCCAATGTCTTGAGCAGATATTGGACACGAAACTGAAATTTTCTTTAAACTTCGGATTCTCTAGGAAGATGGCGGGTTCATTACGAACTTGCAGACCCACAGGAATTACGTTTGATCTTAAGTACTTAGCTAGTGTATGGCCATGGAGCCTGGTTCTTATTAGTTTCTTCTCCAATCTTTCTAGTTTTAATATTTTTCCATTCAGCGATAAATCACTTGTAGTGGCATTATCAGTCAAAAAGTTACCCTCTTCCTGAAGAAGTTTATCTATGTAATCTTCACTATATGTCAAGGTCTCTTTTTCAGACATACTATGTAGGAAGACCTAAGTGTGGAATAGTCTACAAACTATACTAAACATCACAAGACATAATACATTTAAACAAACAAAACCCTCGCAGAACACAGCTGCACAAGGTAACCATTAAAGTAATGGGGTAACCCAAAAAGGTACTGGACCTGGGTTATTTACGATACAGAAAAAAAGGTCCAAGACCTCTATATTTTCATTAATCCCTGAATTAATCAGTACATTTTCAAATCAAGAGCTTGTCATTAGAGATCAGCTCAACACAATAAATGTATCTCACTCTACAAGAACTGAGAACTTCGAAAGCATTAGAAAAAGGCAGCACCAAAAGACAAATTATATTCAAACACAAGTAATATTTAATATTACCAGGTCAGCAAATTACTCATTTCAAACATTTGTTTTTATAAATAGCAGTGGTTGCCCCAATTCGAGTGTGCAGATAGAAAAGCTCTGGGTGAAAAAGTGTGTGAAAGATTAAGACAGAAAGGAATTCACAGAAAATATTTGTGACATAAAATAATCATAACTGTTTTTTATATATACCATACGAAGAAATTAATTAATCGTAGTGTACAACCTGGCCAAAATCAAAAACAAATAAGCTCAAATGTTTATCTTTGAATGTTCATGACTCCTCAGTGTCAGCAATGAGGTCTGCACATCAATATACAGAGACAAAATGGTCCAGGTATTTGTTACTAAGGGCGTCGACGTTTCGACTCGTGTTTACGGCCTATCGGTCAATTAAGCCTTGGCCATGCGAGTCTTCATCAGGACAAAGAAATAACGAGGCAACCAGGGGTAATAGATGACCCTAAAACAAAAAACAGGGATTCTATAAGTGCTGCCGTAACTAATGTAGAAGTCAAGCCATACCCATTTCTAAGTGGCTTACCCTTTCAGAAGAATGGGGTGGCGATTATTCCCATGCTCCCAAGAAGTTTTCTTCAATCCTACAATAATAAATATTAAAAAATGTATATATAGAACTAACTCTCAGTCGACAAAGTCCATTAATCATGATAGGACCCCAATATTAATATTTACCAGAACAGTGTTGAGAGGGATGGCTTCTTCCATGAGTTATTGAATCTGAATACGTAGTCGATGGGATGCAATTTCAATAATGAGTATAGCACTGTAAGGGATATAATTATGTCTATCAGTGTCATTCCTCAAGGGTGATACTCATAGGATATTGTATGAAGGGACGGTATAACTTTACCTTAAAGTGTTCAGGGTGTCCTTATCCCTCAATTCCCAAGAAGAGATGAATTTACTGGAAAAATGATAATGGTTCAAGCCTGAATCTATGTAGTAAAACTCTGTAAAAACATAATAGTAGAAGCCATTATTGTAAACTCCCTCTATTCCTATACACTGTCAACACAATGACAAGAAAGAACGCAGGCATCTTGGTGAATTACCTGTGTTTTTTGAGTGCAATCAGATGCTCCTCCTCCATATATTATTCATCACCATCCAACGTGGGCATAGTATTGTCCCACCTCTCGTGTCTATAAATGATAATAAACGGCAACATTAGCCGACTCAACACTGTGTCATAGCTGCAATATCCACCAGGACCTAGTGACGGTGCTGACCGTGTGTACACTACACGTTGTCTGACTGAGTTAGCCCACAGCTAGATAGCAGCCGGTGTTCGCGCCGTTCATAGCTTCCGCATTCAAGGAAGTAGAGATAGAAAGCGGACTCACGTGATTGAAACACGGGAGACCGTATCGCTGGGGCATACGTGTGTATTAGCCCGGTTGTAGGTGCTAAATGGTGTTGGACTTGGCCCTTCTGGCAGGTTCCCCCTAATCTTTTTGCTTTTAGTATGTGATCTGTGTTAGTGATTTTTGGGTCTCTGCGCACTTTTTCCCTGTGTCCCAGGGTAAAGTGCTTGCATGTAGTATGGCTGGCCTGCCCTCCCATAGGAATGCATGGGGAATGTGTGTGTCCATGTTAGTTCCTGATGTGTGGGGAGTGCAGGCTCGAGTTTGGTATGTGCGAACTCCTGAGAGTGAATGCTGCGCGCTGGTATGTGCGGCTTGTATGTGTCTAGTGGGGAAGTGCCACTTCTAGACATTGATGTGTGTGTGCAGTGAGGGTGCTGGAGCGTGATTGGCTGGAGCTGGCTGGCCAGCCTGGCTCCAGGAAGTCTGGATGGGTCTGCCCAGGAGTGAGTGGAGAGATCAGCATGAGTGATGTGTGGGAGGGCTGCACCTGGTACCTGATGGGGCTGGGCTTTCCCCACAATATGCTGGCTCCCTCCCCTGTGGTGTGTCTAACGACCCTAGCCTCCCCAGTGAATGAAAGGGGTGGTTGGGCCATCAAGGGTGCTCCAAAACCAGCTGCAACTGGTTTCCCCCCACCCTGCACCCTGAGACAAAGGATTTAGTGGTTTAAGAAGGGGCTGTGTCCCCTTTCAAGCTGTTCTCTGTTCTGTTCCAGGGTCCTGAGGGGGCTGCTGCTGTTGCTGGGGCTAGGAGGACCACCACTTAGATTGTCTCCCTGCCTGGAGACCCAGTGAGCTGGCTCTGGGCCCAGCCTTGCCCCCCTGCCTGCCTAAGGACTTTGCTGGACTTTGGGCTTGAGGACGCTCTCTCCTGCCTTTCAGAGCTGGGGAGCGCTGAGATGCCCTGCTGGCGCTGAGGAGCGCTTTACCTTTCCTTTAGCGCTGGGAGCGCTTTATTTCCACTGATAAGCGCTGGGAGCCCTCTTAATTTAATCTAGTGTGGGGGAGCGCTTTATGGTCCAGGCAGGTGCCTCCCCCTGCATTTCGTGCTGCCGCGTACCTTGCCGCTTATTTGCCCCGTTTGTATTTAGTTATTTAAAGCCAGTGCCCACCCGGCATTGCCCCGGGCTATCACCGGCGCAGCCCAAGAGACCCAGCTGGGCCGCCGCGCTGCCTACGGTGACCCGGAAGTCCCGCCTCCGTTCCCCCGGTGCCGCGCTGTGATTGGACTACAGTCACGACACGGAAGTGCCCAGCCTAAACTCGGGCCGAAGTAGTGACGTCCACACCGGGGCTCCCATGAGCAAGGGAGAGCCCCGGTCTGCCTGTGAGCCCCGCGCTGCCTGGAGAGGGAGAGGAGCCCTGCCCTCGGCACCAGAGCCGCCGCAGCAGAAGTCCCGGTGAGTGCAAGGGTGCTCCGGGCGTAATCCTAAGTGTCGGAGGGGGAGGCTCCGTTCTACTCCGAGTCCCCCGAGCGAGACTCTGACGATCCTGGGGGCATTTGGTCCCTGAGAGCAGGAGAGGCTCTCACGAGGCTCCGGGCTTCGTTCTCGTCTGACGAGCCGCAGAGGCTCAGGTGGTCTCATTGTTCGTCAAGCCCTGAGAGGCTCTGGGGGCATGTTCTTTACTTAGAGCCCGAGAGGCTCAGCGGCGCCACACTTGGTCTTCGAGCCCCGAGAGGCTCCAGGCGTCACCTTGTTCTTTGAGCCCCGAGAGGCTCCAGCCCACCTCATTGTTTTAGAGCGCAGAAGCTCTTAAGTGCCATATTTGTTTTAGAGCCCAGCGAGGCTCTTGGGGGCGAGTTAGTTGGTTAGAGCCCCGTGGCTCCCAAACTGTGTTTCGCCCCACCATTGTTCTTGAGCCCACGAGGCTCCAACGTTGGCCCATCAGTATTTACAACTGTCCAGCACTTAGTGGACAGTTGCCACGTTTAGGTTTGTTCCTTGCTGCCTGCGCAGCCTGCCCTGACATTTGGACTAAGGGCATCTCAGCCCTTGCGAGGCCAGTTGGCCTGGGGGACAGTTCTAGTGTTGTGCCATGTGCACCCTGCGCAATTTATGGTTTACTTACTAATATGATTCCTGCGCAACTGTTCTACCTACACCTCTGAATGTTTTTATGCATTAGGTCATTGATTTATGCTTCCTTCCCTTTGCTAAATGTGACCTGCTTAGGTGATCGCTTTATGTTTCTTCCCCTTTGCTAAAAGTGACCTGCTTAGAGGATTGTTTTAGGTTTCCTTCCCTTTGCCAAATGAGACATGCTTAGGTGATGATGTTTTCCTTCCATAGGTCCTGATAATAAGGTCCTAGTTCCCTGCGTGATTTTCCTACAGTGTTTAGGGTTGCGTAGGAGGTATTTACCCTTTACCAGTAATCACTGGTTGTGTGCTACATGTACTATTTTTAAGGCTACAGTCATTACGTGTCTATGTGCTAAGTGTTATACCTACAAGTATTATTTCTAAAAAGTGCATACCCCTGACAGTGGTCCAGGTGGCCCTGTCCTGTACATAATCCCTTGGAAATTCTGCCCGTGCCTGTTGGCACATTGTAAAGTTTGTGGTGTTATCTACTGTGTTTTTATTATAATACAAAGGCTATTTTTGATAACCTTGTGTGGAGTTTCCTTTGTGGTGGGCCTTGGGTGTTGTTGCTGGGGTGCGCGCGCAAACACTTTACACATCGCCTCCGAGATTAGCCTTGCTGCTCGCGTCACGTTACCTAGAGGGTGAGCAGGGGTTATCTTGGTGTGTAACTCCCTTGCCCTGACCTTAGAAATGGCGATCCCTGACTGACTTTGGCGCGAGCCTTGGCCGGCCGGGGGTCCCGTTTCTAACAAATGGTAATTAAAAATGCATCAAAGTCCAGTGGTGCATAAGTTATCAAAAATAGAAGCAGATTTTGGGCGCAAATGGAAAAATGGAAAAATTAAAAACTGGGGGCGCGGGCAACACGCCACACTTATTATTTAATAATGACCCCAAATGGTCAATATAAGCCTATAATTGCAAGGATTGTGTGCCCAAAGTTCAAAAAGACAGATCACATAGCATCCTTCACATTCAGATAGCGGTCGCCATCTTGCTATGGGCTCATACTAATAAGTTGTAAGGACAATTATGTGGTCTCCAAGATCCACCAACAATAGTTATTACAAAAATATACATTAAATTACATAAAACCACATTTAACAATTTGAACATTACAAACATAAACCGCAATTTAGAGCGCCCCAACATTTATTGTCTAGGTGCTATGCCCAAAATTACACAGAAACAGAAACACAATTTAGGTTTGACATCTAAATCAATACCGCACAGCAAAAAATATATCATGTGGTGTAGGTTAACATGATTATTAATCAATCCATGTATTCACACGAATAATCAGTAGGTATGATAAATCCTGCTATTGATTAACAAATATTAACCTAACTCAATCACTACAATTGAGAGAATCATATCATGTGCCAACACTGGCAAAGTCACTACTCACACTAGGGACACGATTATACTCTCAACAGTGACACCTGTCTGTTGATCTCCTCTAGTTCATTCAATCCTTTGTTTACTGTGTCGAGTTGGTGTATCCATTTACATTCCCTTCTACTCAGGACTCCACTAAGGTCACCACCTTGTAGGTTCACTCTCACCTTCTCAACAACCCACCACCTACAGCTATTAGCTTCATGTTTGAACGTGGTGAAATGTTCCACCAATGGGGCACCTGGTGTATTGCAACGTATGGGGCTCATATGCTGTAGAATGCGGCATTTAACTCTCTGTATTGTCTGCCCCACATATAGAAACCCACAGGGGCACAAGATGACATAAATGACTCCTGTTGAGTTGCAATTGCTATGGTCTTTTAGCACATATGTCTGACCATTATAGGTAAATGTCGTACATTCTGTGGTCAAAGGAAAAGCCTTGCATTTACTGCACTTTGTGTGTCCTATCACTGGTGGGAAACCCCATAACGTGGTTTGCTTCTCAATATGGGCACTTGGTAAAAGGGATTTTATGAGATGATCTCTAATGTTTCTCCCCTTACAAAAGGCATGTAATGGGGGTTCCAGCCCTCCCACTTCTTCCTTCACCAGGTGCCAATGTCGATTTATTGCCTTTTTGATCTCGTTACTCTTTGTATTAAAAGTGGTCACACACACCAATCTTTCTGCCCCGCTTTTCTTAGGCTGTACCTCCAACAGATTTTCCCGGTGGTTATGCCACGCCCGTTTACGGGCTTTCTTGAGTAAACGGATAAGGTACCCTCGTTCACTTAAATGTGCAATAAGTAGTGAAGATTCGTCAAAGAAATCTTCCTTCTTAGTACAGTTTATCCGTAACCTCAGGAACTGCCCAAATGGTAAGTTGTCCCTGAGGTTACGTGGCTTGTGTATCTAAGGAGTGTGTTTCCTTCACTACTTTTCCTATACAGACTCGTATAGAGACTACCTGTATCTGCTTTGATTTGAATGTCCAGAAAGTTGGTTGAGACATTATCGTACTCCAATGTAAATTGAATATCCTCTAAACATGTATTCAACCACCCATGAAATTGAACCAAAGCCTCTTTATTCCCATCCGAAATCATTAGGACATCATCTATATACCTAGCCCATACAGAAATATGATTTCTATATAGGTTATTCAGATTCAGTACATAGTCCTGTTCGTATTCACTCATGAATATTATCGCCAGATTAGGGGAAAAACTTGCCCCCATTGCCACGCCCTTAGTTTGCACATAATACTTTTCTTGAAACATAAAGTAATTACGGGTCATGGCTATTGTCAAGAGTTGAATAATGAACTCCGTTGGAACCCTATGGGGAGTAGGCCTCCGATTTAGAACTGTTTCTATACAAACTAGAGCAGCTTTCTGGGGAATGTTTGTATACAAGGACGTGATGTCCATAGTTACTAGGAAACCTGTATTCTGATCATACACCCGTCCCTCTACCAGCTGAATTGTTTGAGTGGTGTCACGTAAATATGTAGGAGTAGATGTTGCTATAGGTTTTCAAAAAACATCTACATATTTACACAGAGGTTCCAATAAAGACCCACACCCAGATATGATGGGTCTACCCGGGGGGACTGTCAACCGTTTATGAACTTTTGGGAGGGTATAAATAGTAGGCATCCGTGGATGCTTGTTGTTCAAAAACTCAAATTCTTGTTTATTGATTATGCCATCTTCCATAGCCTTATTGGTTATTTTGTTAATCTGTAGGCTAATCCCTTTTGTTGGATCTGCTTTCAATAAAGCGTAATTGCCTGCCACTTCCAGCTGTGAAAGGATCTCACCCTTATACTTGTTGATATCTTGAACCACAATGGCACCGCCCTTATCCGCAGGCTTTATTACTATTTGGGTGTTGTTCTTAAGGGTGTTCAGAGCAGTCTTCTCCTCCTTGGTTATGTTATGTGACACATATCGACGGATCCCAAGGGCCCGGTCTACATCTCGCATTACCACTTGTTCATATGCTCGTATTTTACTGTCCATCAAATGGGACGGGGGGTTAAATCGGGAAGGTGGTCGCAGACCACTTCCTGAAAATACCGGGTTAAATGGAACCTTCAAAAAATAATGCTTCAGTCTCAGCTTTCTGAAGAATTGTTGTAATTCAATCTTCAAGTTAAAACTGTTCGGCAGTGTAGTGGGGACAAAGGATAAACCCTTTGATAGAACATTATGTTCTTCTGATGTCAATTCATAATCAGATAAGTTGATTATTGGATTATCTGGTCTGTACACTACGATCTGTAGTAATTATGCCTGGTCCTGATCTCGCCGTGTGTATCCTGTTGGAATTTCGGTTGCTTCTTCCCTCTGCCTGTACCCTGGTTCCAGGTCACATTGCGTGCCCCCCTGGGTCTCCCCCAGGGGCGACCCCTTCCTCGTGGGCCCCACCATTGGTCCTCGACTAAAAAAGGTTGTTGTTCAAAGAAACCTTGATTAGGAGTATTATTACCAGCACCTGCGCTGGTCCCTGGGTGTTCAGAATCACTATCAGAGCTGCTACCGAAAGAGGAACCAGAGAAGGTATTATACCTCTTGTAACCTCCTCTCCCTCTACTCGTCAGGCCACCTCTCTGATCTCTTACGTAGTAGTCTTCTTGGAGGTAAGGGTAAGTGGATTTCTAATCATACACCCTTATATCACGAGCCACCTTATCAAGTTTGGTTCCTTGAGTATATAAGTCAAATTCGCGAATGGTCTTTTCTAGCCTTTCTAAAGCCTCCTTAGCATTTACTAAGGCTTTATCATCGATAATTTCCTTTCTCAAGTCTGCTATTTCTTTTGTCAAGCGCTCAACTTCCTCTACAGCTGTTTCGATGCCCAAGACCATCCAATGTCTTGAGCAGGTATTGGACACGAAACTGAAATTTTCTTTAAACTTCGGATTCTCTAGGAAGATGGCGGGTTCATTACGAACTTGCAGACCCACAGGAATTACGTTTGATCTTAAGTACTTAGCTAGTGTATGGCCATGGAGCCTGGTTCTTATTAGTTTCTTCTCCAATCTTTCTAGTTTTAATATTTTTCCATTCAGCGATAAATCACTTGTAGTGGCATTATCAGTCAAAAAGTTACCCTCTTCCTGAAGAAGTTTATCTATGTAATCTTCACTATATGTCAAGGTATCTTTTTCAGACATACTATGTAGGAAGACCTAAGTGTGGAATAGTCTACAAACTATACTAAACATCACAAGACATAATACATTTAAACAAACAAAACCCTTGCAGAACACAGCTGCACAAGGTAACCATTAAAGTAATGGGGTAACCCAAGGTCCAAGACCTCTATATTTTCATTAATCCCTGAATTAATCAGTACATTTTCAAATCAAGAGCTTGTCATTAGAGATCAGCTCAACACAATAAATGTATCTCACTCTACAAGAACTGAGAACTTCGAAAGCATTAGAAAAAGGCAGCACCAAAAGACAAATTATATTCAAACACAAGTAATATTTAATATTACCAGGTCAGCAAATTACTCATTTCAAACATTTGTTTTTATAAATAGCAGTGGTTGCCCCAATTCGAGTGTGCAGATAGAAAAGCTCTGGGTGAAAAAGTGTGTGAAAGATTAAGACAGAAAGGAATTCACAGAAAATATTTGTGACATAAAATAATCATAACTGTTTTTTATATATACCATACGAAGAAATTAATTAATCGTAGTGTGCAACCTGGTCAAAATCAAAAACAAATTAGCTCAAATGTTTATCTTTGAATGTTCATGACTCCTCAGTGTCAGCAATGAGGTCTGCACATCAATATACAGAGACAAAATGGTCCAGGTATTTGTTACTAAGGGCGTCGACGTTTCGACTCGTGTTTACGGCCTATCGGTCAATTAAGCCTTGGCCATGCGAGTCTTCATCAGGACAAAGAAATAATGAGGCAACCAGGGGTAATAGATGACCCTAAAACAAAAAACAGGGATTCTATAAGTGCTGCCGTAACTAATGTAGAAGTCAAGCCATAC
Organism: Lissotriton helveticus; assembly: GCF_964261635.1. Taxonomy (NCBI): domain Eukaryota; kingdom Metazoa; phylum Chordata; class Amphibia; order Caudata; family Salamandridae; genus Lissotriton; species Lissotriton helveticus. The sequence continues at coordinate 1,568,835,289 of NC_136059.1, forward strand.
CCATTTCTAAGTGGCTTACCCTTTCAGAAGAATGGGGTGGCGATTATTCCCATGCTCCCAAGAAGTTTTCTTCAATCCTACAATAATAAATATTAAAAAATGTATATATAGAACTAACTCTCAGTCGACAAAGTCCATTAATCATGATAGGACCCCAATATTAATATTTACCAGAACAGTGTTGAGAGGGATGGCTTCTTCCATGAGTTATTGAATCCGAATATGTAGTCGATGGGATGCAATTTCAATAATGAGTATAGCACTGTAAGGGATATAATTATGTCTATCAGTGTCATTCCTCAAGGGTGATACTCATAGGATATTGTATGAAGGGACGGTATAACTTTACCTTAAAGTGTTCAGGGTGTCCTTATCCCTCAATTCCCAAGAAGAGATGAATTTACTGGAAAAATTATAATAGTTCAAGCCTGAATCTATGTAGTAAAACTCTGTAAAAACATAATAGTAGGAGCCATTATTGTAAACTCCCTCTATTCCTATACACTGTCAACACAATGACAAGAAAGAACGCAGGCATCTTGGTGAATTACCTGTGTTTTTTGAGTGCAATCAGATGCTCCTCATCCATATATTATTCATCACCATCCAACGTGGGCATAGTATTGTCCCACCTCTCTTGTCTATAAATGATAATAAACGGCAACATTAGCCGACTCAACACTGTGTCATAGCTGCAATATCCACCAGGACCTAGTGACGGTGCTTACCGTGTGTACACTACACGTTGTCTGACTGAGTTAGCCCACAGCTAGATAGCAGCCGGTGTTCGCGCCGTTCATAGCTTCCGCATTCAAGGAAGTAGAGATAGAAAGCGGACTCACGTGATTGAAACACGGGAGACCGTATCGCTGGGGCATACGTGTGTATTAGCCTGGTTGTAGGTGCTAAATGGTAATTAAAATTGCATCAGAGTCCAGTGGTGCATAAGTTATCAAAAATAGAAGCAAATTTAGGGCGCAAATGAAAAAATGGAAAAATTAAAAACTGGGGGCGCGGGCAACACGCCGTAGTTATTATTCAATAATGGCCCCAAATGGTCACTATAAGCCTATAATTGCAAGGATTGTGTACCGAAAGTTCAAAAAGACAGATCACATAGCATCCTTCACATTCAGATAGCGGTCGCCATCTTGCTATGGGCTCATACTAATAAGTTGTAAGGACAATTATGTGGTCTCCAAGATCCACCAACAATAGTTATTACAAAAATATACATTAAATTACATAAAACCACATTTAACAATTTGAACATAAACTGCAATTTTGAGCGCCCCAACATTCATTGTCTAGGTGCTATGCTATTGACCCCTACACACAAAGCAGGACATACCCTAGACGGGATTTTTACAAATCATCCCAACCTAAAAGTCATATCGGTTCTTCCAGTATCATGGTCGGATCACTCTGCAATTCTATTCACCATATCCCTCATCACTCCCATGAAACCTCCTAACACAAAAAACGCCCCAAGACAGGTCAGAAAATGGAAGAACATCAAAGGGGACAAACTGGAAATTACGCTAGCAAACTCCCGGACCCTGCCCCCTGACGTTGTAGAGGAAGCGGCCAGATGCTATACAGCCTGGCTGGATCATGCCTGCTCGCTCTTGGCACCCCCCAAAACTACCTATTCCACCCGGGCCTCTCCAGTAGCTCCCTGGTTCACTGAACAAATCAGGGAACACAAAATACGGTGTAAAAAATTGGAGAGAATCTGGCGAACAAACTACAGCGAGGCAGACAAACAAACTCTTAACTTAGAACAAAGAAGCTATAGAGAAAGAATTTTGCAAGAAAAAAAGGCTTTCCTAACGAAACAGATAAAGGAAGCCAGCAACACCCCCAAAAAATTATTTCAAACGGTTTCACTTCTAGCCAATCCTAAAGCCACAGAAATCCCTCCCAGTCTTCCGCTCTGTGAAAACCTAGCTAGCTTCTTTCGAGAAAAGGTAGAAAATATCTTCTTTTCACTAGACAGTCGGGTTACGACATCCCCCCCGAGGGAGGGCCTGAAGCCCTTAGGCCCTTCAGCCAGACTCCAACAATTCCAGCCCATCACTGAAAAGGAAGCGGCTATGCGTCTTTTAAAAATAAAATCTGGCTCGCCGCATGACCCCTGTCCCACTGGCATAGCCAAACTAGCCCCAGATGCCATAGCAAGGGGACTTACCCCACTTTTCAATCAGATGCTAGAGAAAGGAGAATATCCCTCCATATGGAACCGAGCATCTATCCTACCCTTACTAAAAAAAAACAACCAAGACATCACCAATTTGAATAATTATCGGCCGATAGCACGACTTCCTCTCCCCGCAAAAATTATCGAAGGCAGCCTTAACTCACAACTTAGCGCCTTTTTAAACACAGGGGACCACCTTGACCCCTCACAACACGGTTTTCGGGCAGAGCACAGCACGGAATCTGCCCTGATTAAATCAGTGGAGGACATCAGGCAGGTGATGGACGCAGGAGGCAGAGCGGCCCTGATCCTGCTGGATCTGTCCGCGGCCTTCGATACGGTCCACCACAAAAGGTTGGTGGACCGGCTGAGGGCCTGTGGAATCCAGGGAAAGGCACTCAACATCCTACAGGCCTTTCTGGCCGACAGAACCCAGGTAGTGGCCCTAGGAGACTACGAATCCCACCCCTTTGTGCTGCCTTGTGGAGTCCCTCAGGGGTCTTCACTTAGCCCTACCCTTTTTATTGTCTATGTTGCATCCCTAGCCCCGGTGATACGTTCATTTGGCTTTCATCTCACAGCATATGCAGACGACACTCAGATAGTGGTGTCACTCTTACCAGGAAATGTTGAAGATACAGCAGACAGATTTAAAAGCTGCATGCGTGAGGTGGATTGCTGGATGGCACAAAACTGCCTTAAACTTAATTCCTCGAAAACAGAAGTATTGCTCTTCGGAGCCACGGACAACTTCTGGTCCCCGAGCTGGTGGCCAGACGAAATGGGTCCTCTCCCCTCCCCGGTGGAAAAAGTAAAAAACCTGGGCATTCTAGTGGACAATTCCTTGTCCTTTAAACCCCAGGTTAACGCACTCTCCTCCTCCTTGCATTATGTTCTTAAAACTATCAGAAAAATTCTCCCTTATGTGGAGAGGGAACATAGGAAAACCATTGTTACAGGTCTAGCTCTCTCCCGCTTAGACTACTGTAACAGCCTGATGCTAAACGCCCACCAGAGTGTCCTTAATAAACTACAACTACTACAGAACGCAGCTGCCCGCCTGATCACTGACACCCCCAAATTCGCATCCATCAGTCAGGACCTGGTGACTCTACATTGGCTACCTGTCCGCAAGCGAATTGTTTTTAAGGCACTATGCATAGTTTTTAAAGCCCTACATGAAATGGGCCCCAGACATATGAAACTGCTCTTTCGATGGCACATACCGGCAAGAACACTGAGATCAGGGGAACAGGCCCTGGTCACGGTCCCCAGAACTAAAAGAGCTCGCTGGGGAGGCAGAAGCTTCTCCCTTGGAGCTGCCGAGCCCTGGAATAAACTTCCACTCAGGCTTAGACAAACCCAGGACCTGATGATGTTCAGGAGAGAGCTCAAAACCTGGCTTTTCACCCACTAAGCTCCACTTATTCTTGCACCAGCACTCAGCGCCAGGACACCTCCGGGTAACAGAGCGCTCTACAAATGTGAAAATAAATAAATAAATAAATAAATGCCCAAAATTACACAGAAACAGAAACACAATTTAGGTTGGACATCTAAATCAATACTGCACAGCAAAAAATATATCATGTGGTGTAGGTTAACATGATTATTAATCAATCCATGTAATCACACAAATAATCAGTAGGTATGATAAATCCTGCTATTGATTAACAAATATTAACCTAACTCAATTACTACAATTGAGAGAATCCTATCATGTGCCAACACTGGCAAAGTCACTACTCACACTAGGGACACGATTATACTCTCAACAGTGACACCTGTCTGTTGATCTCCTCTAATTCATTCAATCCTTTGTTGACTGTGTCGAGTTGGTGCATCCATTTACATTCCCTTCTACTCAGGATTCCACTAAGGTCACCACCTCGTGGGTTCACTCTCACCTTCTCAACAACCCACCACCTAAAGCTATTAGCTTCATGTTTGAACGTGGTGAAATGTTCCACCAATGGGGCACCTGGTGTATTGCAACGTATGCGGCTCATATGCTGTAGAATGCGGCATTTAACTCTCTGTATTGTCTGCCCCACATATAGAAACCCACAGGGGCACAAGATGACATAAATGACTCCTGTTGAGTTGCAATTGCTATGGTCTTTTAGCACATATGTCTGACCATTATAGGTAAATGTCGTACATTCTGTGGTCAAAGGACAAGCCTTGCATATACAATGTGTGATTACATGGATTGATTAATAATCATGTTAACCTACACCACATGATATATTTTTTGCTGTGCAGTATTGATTTAGATGTCAAACCTAAATTGTGTTTCTGTTTCTGTGAAATTTTGGGCATAGCACCTAGACAATGAATGTTGGGGCGCTCAAAATTGCAGTTTATGTTCGTAATGTTCAAATTGTTAAATGTGGTTTTATGTAATTTAATGTATATTTTTGTAATAACTATTGTTGGTGGATCTTGGAGACCACATAATTGTCCTTACAACTTATTAGTATGAGCCCATAGCAAGTTGGCGACCGCTATCTGAATGTAAAGGATGCTATGTGATCTGTCTTTTTGAACTTTGGGTACACAATCCTTGCAATTATAGGCTTATATTGACCATTTGGGGTCATTATTGAATAATAAGTACGGCGTGTTGCCCGCGCCCCCAGTTTCGAATTTTTCCATTTTTCCATTTGCGCCCAAAATTTGCTTCTATTTCTGATAACTTATGCACCACTGGACTCTGATGCAATTTTAATTACCATTTAGCACCTACAACCAGGCTAATACACACGTATGCCCCAGCGATACGGTCTCCCGTGTTTCAATCACGTGAGTCCGCTTTCTATCTCTACTTCCTTGAAGGCGGAAGCTATGAACGGCGCGAACACCGGCTGCTATCTAGCTGTGGGCTTACTCGGTCGGCCAACGTGTAGTGTACACACGGTAAGCACCGTCACTAGGTCCTGGTGGATATTGCAGCTATGACACAGTGTTGAGTCTGCTAATGTTGCCGTTTATTATCATTTATAGACACGAGAGGTGGGACAATACTATGCCCATGTTGGATGGTGATGAATAATATATGGATGAGGAGCATCTGATTGCACTCAAAAGACACAGGTAATTCACCAAGATGCCTGTGTTCTTTCTTGTCATTGTGTTGACAGTGTATAGGAATAGAGGGAGTTTACAATAATGGCTCCTACTATTATGTTTTTACAGAGTTTTACTATATAGATTCAGGCTTGAACCATTATCATTTTCCAGTAAATTCATCTCTTCTTGGGAATTGAGGGATAAGGACACCCTGAACACTTTAAGGTAAAGTTATACCGTCCCTTCATACAATATCCTATGAGTATCACCCTTGAGGAATGACACTGATAGACATAATTATATCCCTTACAGTGCTATACTCATTATTGAAATTGCATCCCATCGACTACGTATTCTGATTCAATAACTCATGGAAGAAGCCATCCCTCTCAACACTGTTCTGGTAAATATTAATATTGGGGTCCTATCATGATTAATGGACTTTGTCGACTGAGATTTAGTTCTATGTATACATTTTTTAATATTTATTATTGTAGGATGGAAGAAAACTTCTTGGGAGCGTGGGAATAATCGCCACCCCATTCTTCTGAAAGGGTAAGCCACTTAGAAATGGGTATGGCTTGACTTCTACATTAGTTACGGCAGCACTTATAGAATCCTTGTTTTTTGTTTTAGGGTCATCTATTACCCCTGGTTGCCTCGTTATTTCTTTGTCCTGATGAAGACTTGCATGGCCAAGGCTTAATTGACCGATAGGCCGTAAAGACGAGTCGAAACGTCGTTGCCCTTAGTAACAAATACCTGGACCATTTTGTCTCTGTATATTGATGTGCAGACTTCATTGCTGACACTGAGGAGTCATGAACATTCAAAGATAAACATTTGAGCTAATTTGTTTTTGATTTTGGCCAGGTTGTACACTACGATTAATTAATTTCTTCGTATGTTATATATAAAAAACAGTTATGATTATTTTATGTCACAAATATTTTCTGTGAATTCCTTTCTGTCTTAATCTCTCACACACTTTTTCACCCAGAGCTTTTCTATCTGCACGCTCGAATTGGGGCAACCACTGCTATTTATAAAAACAAATGTTTGAAATGAGTAATTTGCTGACCTGGTAATATTAAATATTACTTGTGTTTGAATATAATTTCTCTTTTGGTGCTGCCTTTTTCGAATGCTTTCGAAGTTCTCAGTTCTTGTAGAGTGAGATACATTTATTGTGTTGAGCTGATCTGTAATGACAAGCTCTTGATTTGAAAATGTACTGAATAATTCAGGGATTAATGAAAATATAGAGGTCTTGGACCTTTTTTTCTGTATCGTAAATAACCCAGGTCCAGTACCTTTTTGGGTTACCCCATTAGTTTAATGGTTGCCAGTGACTTTGGACAATTTTTTAATTCTAACTCTTCTAGGGACATTTCTCAGGGAAGGCGCGGGTCAGTGGCAGAGACGCACAGTTTATATGCTAACTCCGCTGGGGACATGCCTCAGGGCAGGCACTGGACAGTGACTTGGGGCTAATTTTTTTATTCTAACTTCGCTGGAGGCATCCCTCAGGGCAACAAGTGGACAGTGGCAGGGGGCTAATTTTTTATTCTAACTCTGTTGTTGGCGTCTCGTTGGGAATGCCCTGGACATGGCAGAGGGCTCATTTTTTATTTGGATGACGCTAGGGACATCACTCAGGGGAGCCACTGGACAGCGTCTGGGGGCTTTTTTTATATTTTAACTCCCCTGGGGGCTTCCCTTAAGACAGGCAGTAGACAGTGGCAGGAGGCTAATTTTTTATTCTATCTACGCTTGGGTTATCCCTCAGGGCAGGTGCTGGACAGTGACCGAGGGCTACTTTTTTCCTAAGTCGGCTGGGGGCCTCTTTCAGGGCATGCACTGGACAGTGAATGACGACGTATTTTTTTACTCAAACTCCACTGGGGGAGTTCCTCAGGGTAGGCGCTGGACAGTGACTGGGGCTAATTTTTAATTCTAATTCAGCTGAGGGTGCACCTGTAGTGAGATGTCGGATTAATTTTAGATTCTAAGTCCGCTGGGGGCAACTCTCAGGGAAGGCACGGGTCGTGACTGGGTGCTAATTTTTTTATTCCAACTCTGATGGGGGTGTCCCTCAGGGCAGGCCCTGGACAGTAACAGTGGGTTAAAGTTTTATTTAAACTCCACTTGGGGTTTCCTTTAGGGCAGGCGGTGGACATCGCCAGGGGGCTTATTTTGTATTCTAACTCTGCTGGGGGCATTGATCAGGGAAGACACTGCACAGTGACTGGATGCAAATTTTGTATTCTAACTCTAGTGGGGGCGTCCATCAAAGTAGGCTCTGGACAGTGGCTGTGGGCAAATTTTTCATTTAAACTCCTTTGGGAGGCTTTCCTCAGGGCTGGCGCTGGACAGTGGTAGGGGGCATAATTTTTTATTTTAACTCCGCTAGGGGCATCTCTTAGTACCGTTGCTGGACAGTGGCAGGGAGCTAATTTTTTATTTTAAATGTGCTGGGGACATCCCTCAGTGTAGGCATGTGACAGTGACTGGGTCTAATTTTTAACTTTATCTCCACTGGAAGCTTCCCTCAGGGTAGGCACTGGACAGTGGCAGGTGGGAATTTCATTTTCTAACTGCGCTGGGGGTTTCTTTAAGGGCAGGTGCTGGACAGTGACTGGGGGCTATTTCTTTAGTCTAAATCCTCGGAGTGCATCCCTCTGGCTGGTGTTGGACAGTGACTGGGGACTATTTTTTTATTTTAACGCCCCGGGGGAGTCCATCATGGCAGGTGCTGGATAGCGGCAGGGGGCTAGTTTTTTATTCTAACTCCACTAGGGACAATCCTAAACGCAGACACTGCACAGTGACTGGAGGTAAATTTGTTATTCTACATCCGTTGGGGCTTTCCTAAGGGCAGGCACTGCACAGCTGCAGGGAACATAGGGCCAGATGTATGACCCTTCCAATTTGCAAGTCGCAAATTGCGTTTTTTTCTGACTCGCAATTTGAGACTCGCATAATGTAATTTAGAACAGTGTCTCAGACGCTGTTTGCGATTCCTAATGGGGTCGTAATTTGCAAGTCTCATTAATATTCATGAGCCAGGTGCAATTTGCGCCCCTATTGGGAATAGCTAGAACTCCCAGGGATGGTGGCCTGCTTGGGTTGGCTGTCTTGTCTGTGACTGCTTTTTCAATAAAGCAGGTTTTTTAAAGATGCAGCCCGTTTTCCTTAAAGGAAAACGGGCTGCATTTAAAAAAGAAAAATTAAAGGTTTCTGTTTAATATTTTTTAAGTAGGTAGTGGTCCGTGGGACCACTGCCTGCCCTTAAAAAACTATTTTCGCATTGATTCACAAAGGGGAAGAGATCCCCTGGGGACCCCTTCCCATTTGTGAGTGGCTTACCACCTACTTGAAGTACGTGGTAAACTGCGAGTGTTTTGCAATCGCAATTGGGGTCGCAAATCAATCGTACATTCAAGTGCAAGTCGCTATTAGGAAGGGACGCCCTTGGCATGACCCTACCTAATAGCGAGTCGCAAACCCTATTTTGCGAGTCGGTAATAAGTTACCGACTCGCAAATTATGGTTTGTAAATAGGGCAGACCTATTTTGTGATTGCAAATGGGAGGATTTCCCATTTGCGATTGCAACAATCAGTTGTACGATTGTCCCTAAATTCTTATTCTAATTGCGCTGGTGGTGTCCCTCAGGGAAGGTCCTGTACAGTGATTATGCTACATTTTATTCTAAATCCGTTGGGGGCTGGAAAGTGACTGGGGGCTAGTTTTTTATTGAATGCCTGCTGGGGGCTCCCCTCAGGGCAGGTGCTGGACAATAAGTGGGAGCTTATTTTTATTCACACTCCTCCACTGGGGGCGTCCATCAGGGCAGGCACTGAACAGTGACTGCTGCCTTATTTTTTTATCCTAACTCCACTGGGGGCGTCCCTTACGGCAGTCACTGGACAGTGACTAGACACTAATTTTGTATTCAAACTCCGTTGGGTGTGTCCTTCAGGCCAGGTGCTGGACAGTGGCAGGGGGCAAATTTTTTATTTAAACTTTGCTTGGGGTGTTACTCAAGACAGGCGCTGGATAGTGGCAGGGGGCACATTTTAATTCTAACTCTGCTGGGGACGTCTCGCAGGGCAGGCGCTGTACATGGGCTGAGACACTCATTTTTTATTCTGATCTGTTGGGGCCATCTCAGGACAGGCACTGGACAGTGACTGGGGGCTAATTCTTTATTCTAACTATGCTGGGGTCTTCCGTCAGGGCAGGCACTGGACAGTGGCAGGAGGCAAATGTTGTATTCTAACTGCACTGGTGGTGTTCATCAGGGCAGGTGCTGGACAGTGACTGGGTTCTACTTTTTTATTCTAAATCCGCTGATGCCCTCCCTCAGGGCATATGCAGGACCGTGAGTGGGGACTTATTTTTTAATCAAACTCCCCTGGGGGAGTTCCTTAGGGCAGGCGCTGGACAGTGACTGGGGGCTAAGTTTTATTTCTAATTCCGCTGGGGGCGCACCTGAAGAGAGATGCCGGACCGTGATTGTCAGCTAATTTTTTATTCAAACTCCGCTTGTGGCGTCTCTCAGGGAAGGCTCGGGGCAATGGCTGGGTGCTAAGTTTTTTATTCTAACTTCACTGGGGGTGTCCCTCAGGGCAGGCGCTGGACAGTGGCAGGGGGCAATATTTTTATTAAAACTCACTGAGGGGTCCTTCAGGGCAGGCGCTGGACAGTGGCAGGGGACTAATTTTGTGTTCTAACTCTGCTTGGGACATCCATCAGGGCAGGCACTGCACAGTGACTGTTGGCTAATTTTTTATTCTAAGTCCACTGGGGGCATTTATCAGGACAGGCACTGGTCAGAAGCAATGAGCTAAACTTTTATTTAAACTCCACTAGGGGCTTCCTTTAGGGCAGGTGCTGGACAGTGGCATGGGGATTTTTTTCCTATTCTAACACTGCTGGAGACATCTATCAGGGCAGGCACTGCACAGTGACTGGGGGCTAATTTTTTACTCTAACTCAAGCGGGAGCGTCCATCAGAGCAGGCTCTGGACAGTGGCAGTACGCTAACTTAAAAAAAACTCCACTTGGGCGTCCCTCAGGGTAGGCGTTGGACAGTGGCAGGGGGCAATTTTCTTGGCAGTTGGCTCATTTAATTTTCTAACTGTGCTGGAGGTGTCCCTCAGGACAGCTAGTGGACAATGACTGGTGATTTATTTTTTATTTTAACCCCCCCGGGGATGTCCTTCAGGGCAGGCGCAGGACAGTGGCAGGGGGCACATTGTTTATTTAAACTACACTGGGGGCTTCCCTCAGTGCATGCGCTGGAAAGTAACAGTGGATCAAACTTTTATTTAAACTCCACTGGGGGGTCCTTTAGTGCACGTGCTTGACAGTGGTAGTGGGCTTATTTTGTATTCTAACTCAGCTGGGGAAATCTTTCAGGGCAGGCACTGCACAGTGACTGGGGCCTAATTTTGTATTTTAACTCCAGTAGGGGCGTCAGTCAGGACTGGCTCTGGACAGTTGCAGGGAGCTCATTTTTTGTTTAATCTCCACTAGGGGCGTCCCTTAGGGCAGGTGCTGGACAGTGGCAGTGGGCTAATTTTTTATTCAAACTCCACTAGAGGCATCCATTAAGTCGTGGGCTGGACAGTGGCCGTTGGCTATTTTTTTATTCTGACTCTGCTGGGTACATCCCTCAGGGCAGGCACAGGGCAGTGACTGGGGGCTAATTTTTTATTCTACCTCCGCTGGGAGCTTCCCTCAGGGCAGGCACTGGACAGTGGCTGGTGGCTAATTTCATTTACTTACTGCGCAGGGTAGGTTGTGGAGAGTGACTGCAGGACAATTTTTTATTTGAACACCACTGAGGGCATCTATCATGGCGCTTGCCAGTGACTTTGGACAATTTTTTAATTCTAACTCTTCCAGGGGCGTCTCTCAGGGAAGGCGCTGGGCAGTGGCAGAGACGCACAGTTTATATGCTAACTCCGCTGGGGACATGCCTCTGGGCAGGCACTGGACAGTGACATGGGGCTAATTTTTCATTCTAACTTCGCTGGGGGCATCCCTCAGGGCAACGAGTGGACAGTGGCAGGGGGCTAATTTTTTATTCTAACACTGCTGGGGACTTCCCTGGGGGCAGGCAGTGCGCAGTGGCAGGGGGCAATGTTTTTTTCTAACTGCACTGGGGGTGTCCCTCAGGGCAGGTGCTGGACAGTGACAGGGGTTACTTTTTTATACTAACTCCTCTGGTGGCGTCCCTCAGTGAAGGCGCAGGACAGAGGCAGTGGGCAATTTTTTTATTCTAACTCCGCTGGGGACTTCCCTTGGGGCAGTCAGTGCGCAGTGGCAGGGGGCTAATTTTTTATTCTAACTGCACTGGGGGTGTCCCTCAGGGCAGGTGCTGTACAGTGAGGGGGCTACTTTTTTTATACTAACTCGTCTGGGGTCGTCACTCAGTGAAGATGCAGGACGGAGGCAGTGGGCACATTTTTTATTTAAACTCCGCTGATGGCGTCTCTCAGAGCAGTCACTCAACAGTGGCAGGTGGCTATTTTTTTATTCTGACTCTGCTGGGGACATCTCTCAGGACAGGCCCTGGACAGTGACTGGGAACTCATTTTTTATTTTAGCTCCGAGGGCACCCTCAGGGCAGGCGCTGGAGAGCATCTGGGGGCTAATTTATTATTTTAACTCCACTCTGTGCGTCCCTCAGGACTGCTGCTGGACAGTGGCAGGTGGCATCATTTGTATTTAAACTCACTGGGGGAGAACCTCAGAGTAGGTGCTGGACAGTATCAGGGAACTCATTTTTAATTCATTCTCTACTGGGGGCGTCTCTAAGGGAATTCGCTGGACAATGGCAGATGGCTAATTGTTTTTTCTAACGGTGCTGGGGTCATCCCTTAGGGCAGGCACTGGACAGTGACTGGTGGCAAATGTTTTCTTCTAACTCCACTGAGGGCTTCCCTCAGGGCAGACACTAGACAGTGACAGTGTTCTCATTTTGTATTTAAACTCTACTGGAGGCATCCCTCAGGGAAGGCGCGAGACAGAGAAGGGGGGCTTATTTTTTTATTCAAACTATGCTGGGGGAGTTCCTCAGGGCAGGCACTGGACAGTGACTGGTGGGTAATTTTTTTATTCTAATTCAGCTGGGGGTGCACCTGAAGTGAATGCCAGACTGAGAATGGGGGTTAATTTTTGATTCTAACTCCACTGGAGTAATACCTCAGGTGAAGTACTGGACAGTGACTGGGGAGACATTTTGTATTCTAAGTCCACTGGAGGCGTCCCTTGGGGCAGGTGCTGGACAATGGCTAGTGACTAATTTCTTACTCTAACTCCTCAGGGGGCGTCCCTCAGGGCAGGTTCTAGACAGTGACTGTGAGCTACATTTTTATTTTAACCCCATTGAGGGCGTCCCTCAGAGCAGGCGCTGGACAGTCACAGGACACATTTTGTATTCTAACTCCACTCTGGCATCCCTCAGGGCAGGCGCTGGACAGAGGCAGTTGGCTAATTTTTTATTTAAACTCAACTGGGGGTGTCTCTCAGCGTAGGCGCTTGACAGTGGCAGGAGGCTAATTTTTTATTCTAACTCCGCTGGGGACGTCTCTTGGGGCAGGCACTGGACAGTGACTGGGTGCTAATTTTCCATTCTAACTCAGAGGGTGTTTCCGTCAGGGCAGGCACTGGACAGTAGCTTGTGCCTATTTTCATTTTCTAACTGCTCTGGGGGTGTCCATCAGGACAGCTGCTGGACAGTGACTGGGGACTTATTTTTTATTTTAACTTCTCTGGGGATGTCCCTCAATGCAGATGCTGGACAGTGGCAAGGGGCAAATTTTGTATTTAAACTCCGTGGGGGCTCCCCTAAGGTCAGGTGCTGGACTATGACAGGGGGCACATTTTTTATTCGAACTCCGCTGGGGCTTCCCACAGGGCAGGTGCTGCACAGTGACTGGAGCTTATTTCTTTATTCTAACTCTGGCATTATAGGGTCTATTCCTTTTCTCTTGGGTTACGATGTCGGAAGAAGAAGCTGCATCACACTGGACAAATATATCATGAAAATCATAAGTGGGCCATCCTTGTTTTCTACGCAACCAAATAAATGTGTTAGCCCCATACAACAACTACTTGAAAAATGTGAAAAGGCCAAGAAAAAGCATGTTAGAACAGAGCTTCATGCTCGAATGCTAACTGAGTAGGCAGGTATCAACCCTCAAGAACTACAAGTTAGGAATGTTCCTGGTATTTTCCGTGAAGATCCTAAATTTAAAGTAAACTTCAGCCATATCTCTACTACTTGCTCACGCAACTGGATGGCGTTGGGTGTAGAGACTGCATTAGAGCACGCAAAAGCTGAATTAAAAGAGATAGAGGAACTAGAGAAAGTTCAAGGAAGTTACGGAGTGGCAGAGGCCAAGACTCTTAGACAAATTAAATAAAACAATTGACGAATTCAGCACATTTGAGCTTAAAAAGAAGGCAGACAAGGTCACTAAGGACATAAAAACTTTTCTAAAGAAAAGGCTTACCCCTACTTGAAAGAGGATTAATACGCCACAGTAGGCACACAGAACAGACAGAACACATGGCGCAGATTCAGACGAAACCAACCCATCACTTTTTCCGAGTCTTCTGGGAGGTCTGAAGATTCAGACGCACATCCCGACCCTAGTCGTTCAGATAATCACCCTGGTCAGCCTTTTTCAGAGAGAGGTAGCAAGGTCAAAGGCAAGACCTGGTACCAATACCGAGGAGAACACCAGACAAAGAGGAAGCATTTTCAATGGGGTCCACAACCATACTAGATCAAGGAATACAGAGATTAGATGTGATCCCAATCTTTAATCTGTCACAACACTTACTATCCTCAGCTGAAATATATCTATTGAGTAAAGGGGTGTTGTATGTAATTACTGAACGCACTAACTTCTTCAATCTAAAGACTGAGCTTTATCAATTCTTTTGAACGATACAACTATGACTATTCTTTAAAGACAGAGAACCTAAACAACAAGACTCAGTGACAGGTATTAGACCCCCTTCCACCTGTTATCCAACTAACTCAATGATGCCACCAGAGTAAATCACCTTTGAAAAACGAGTACTAGGGGGACTAGTTATTTTGAAAACAAACAAATGCTTCATACCATAAAACATTACTTTACAAGAACGAGAAGCATTTCAGGCACTAAAAAATGACAAAACAATAATCCTAAAACCAGCCGACAAAGGTGGTGGCATCGTAATTCAAGACAGGAAGGACTATGATGTAGAAATTTGCAAACACATCCACGAGGAGAGACACTACAAAAACTGGGTATGAACCCGTTGTCAGACATTAAAAAAGAAATGTTGAAAGTCACCTCAGATGCTAAAGATCAGGGATATATGAGAAAAAAGGAATTTGAGTTCTTGAATGCAGAAAACCCAAGAACACCTGTTCTGTATACACTCCTAAAGATTCACAAGAGCGCAACTAATCCTCCTGGACGCCCTATTCTGTCCGAATGTGGGTCAGCTTTAGAACCCATAGGGAAGTACATAGACTTTTGCATTAAAGACGTAGTCCCCACACAAGAAACATATGTGAGTGACAGTATGTACATGATTAATTTGGTGGATGGTATACCTTATAACACTGAAACAGACTGGCTGGCAACCTTAGACACCTTATCGTTGTATACCAACATACCCCAAGAGGAAAGCATTTTGATAATAGAGAAACTGCTAGAGACTAGAACTAGGCCAAAACAAGTTCCCATGAGCTTTATCATCTCATTGCTGAGAATTGCCCTTTAATTCAATTACTTTGTCTCGGAAGGCTCCTATTACCAACAATGCTCCGGTACTAGTATGGGGGCTTTTTTAGCACCAAATTTAGCAAACATCAACATGGACCATATCGAACAAACGTATGCACTTGACATCAACAATATCTACCATTCCAACATTAAATGTTGGAAACGGTACATAGATAGTATTTTCCTAATTTGGTCAGGCATTGAGACTGAATTTAATGATTTTGTGTTATACCTTAACAACTTTCAGAGGTACCTTACCTTCACGTCAACGATACACAAATCTTCCATAGCCTTCCTAGATCTAAATATACAACATGAAAATGGCACCCTGTATACCAGCCTTCACAGGAAACCTACAGAGTGGAAGACACTCTTGGCATACAAAAGTCACCATCCTCGAGCTCTACGAGATGGCTTACTTTTAGGACAATTTTTGCCATTGCGCAGAAATTGTTCACACAAGGAGGACTATATGAAGGAAGCACATATATTGAAATCTAAACTTTTGCCAAGAGGATATCCCAATCGACTAATCAGGAAATCACTCAAACGAGCTTGGTTCTGCCCGAGGGAAAAATTGCTAATCAAAAAAGATAAAACTCCAATAGACAGACTCATCTGTGTCTCCACTTTTGGCGTGGACACAAACAAGGTTCGCAACTTAAATATGAAGAAATGGGACCTGATAAAAAGTATTGATTCCACTATAGAGCCTCCCATGTTTGCTTTTAAACGTGGCAAAAATGTGAAAGACTATCTAATACACTCATATTCAGAAAGTACTGTGTGCAAAAGTAAGATGTTAGAATCAGCCTGGGGTCTACCAGAACTAAAAGGACACTTTAAATGTGGCAACTGTGTCTCCTGCGCCATTCTGTTTGATACAAATACATTTGAGCATACAAATGTGAAACACACATTAGAATTCTTTTCTAACTACAACACACGCAGGGCCCGATTCACAAAACTAACTTACGACAAAATCCTAAACTTACTACTCATGGTATTCACAGAATGCACTTACGACTGTCCTAAGTTTACATCCGCACTCGGGCCAGAATTTCCGCACCTGGAGTGTAAGCTCCGCAACCGGAGTTTAAGCTCCACACCCGGAGCGGAATTTCCACCATCGGCCGGAATCTCCGCTTCCAGGCCGGAATATCCACAATGCATCAGATATAGTCACTTAACACTAGATTGTAGGTATTCCGGCCCAGAAGCGAATATTCCGGCCTGATGGTTCAAGTAACAACCAACAATACAAGACGATAAAAGTCTCACCACCCATGCCCCAATAAATACGCCAGCACCAGGACAAATTTTTATCCATACTTCATGTAGCAAGACATGCCGAGTGCCCCAACTTGACAATAAGGCTTGATATACTCGTGGCGAAAGGCCCGCACTGTGACTCTAACGCACGTGTCTCCAAAAGCAACCGCGCCACTTCTGCGCCTGTACACTCCATAGAAGTCCACCGGCCAAAACGGTGCACTCTTCTTCCCCAGAGCGAAAGCCAGCTAACCAACGCTGTCTGTAGCTTGAAAATACATTGTGTACACACACATCCAGATGACAAAGAAGGCTGTGATGTAGACATGCTTGCTGTGAATGTACTACAAATTGGTGTAGCAGAACACTCTGTACAGACAGTTTACTCCGTTTACTTGCAATCAAACGCTGCCAAGTCAAAAAGTTTGAGTTGGGGCTGTCCGATGTAATGGACACTGGTGGGGCTGCAAGGCGAGCTGTTCCATTTTCCTTTGTTTCGTTTGTTGCATCTTTGGTATCTGTGTGGACTCTTGTGACCCAAACTTGTTGCAAACTTTTCCTTGTGTTGTCTGACGCTTCTCCCCAACATGTTGACTATTTGTAGATATCATCTTGAGCTTCTTTCACTATAGAGCATGAGCAAGTCTCCAACTCGTCGCCAAAATAATGCAGTAACGTAGTCGATCACTCAAGCATTCCTCTCATGGCCCACACACCAACTTTCCACACAGAACACTCACACTGGCTGAGCAGCTAGGAACAAGATAACATAGAACATAATAACACAACATGAAGATACTACAATTTCACAATAATTGTTGAATTTTTTCACAATGTACCGCCATATTATCCAATTGTGTCTGAGTTGTATATTGACCACTATATATATTTAGTTGCACAAAATCGTATTCACACATACAGTGTATCTCCTATTTATTTTATTGGCCGCCCTAATTTTATATTGGTTATTATCTGTACAAAATCCCATTCACACATACACTGCATCTTTTATTTATTTTGTTGGCCGCCCTGACGGTCTTTTCTCCCGTTCTGCTACTGATACCAGAGCACTGTATCACATCACGAGGCGGCTATGAATAGTGATGCCTGCTGTGATATCCGGTTCTGGCAAGAACAGCCAGAAAAGTACGTAACCGCGATACAAGATCTGGCACAAGTGTAGACCGACAGATGCAGTTCTACACGTGCGCATAGTGGCTGCACGCGCTTTTGGTCTCTGAAGACGTATCATATCATAGGTAAAGCCCGCCAATCTCCAAGGGATGTAATAGCCCTTAGATACCTGACAACGAGCAACTAACTTAAATCCTCGTTTGTCTCTTATTTCTTTGTAGATACACGGACCGTCGTTTTCGGTACACTTTATAATTTGGAATTCGGAACAAACAGTGTTCTCCCAGTACTGTAATCACGCGCATCGTCGTGTGCATACCATTTAACTGATTGGAATTCTGTACTCCGCAGGTCGGAGCCACAGCTGTTCACCTTGTTCCCGGTAAGGACCTTTCCTGCCTTTGTTACACAGTGCGTGTTAATTGTTAGACACCGCACATTATTAATTTTTGCTACCGTTCCACAGAGACCAAAAGGAAAACACAGATCAACGTGTTATCGCGCACCTTTCCCTTTAAATCATGCTCACATTTCTCGCTGCCAGCTCCCTTTCCCTCACACTGGGGTAAGTTCCTCCATTTAAATACTTTCTCCATTTAATTTACATGCTGATCATTACGTAGGCAACTTTGGTTCATTCCTTACTCCTTCTTCACATGTACAGTGGCCCGGCTGGGTCCCATGTGAGTAAAATTTTCATTTTTCACTTCCTTGTGGTGCACGTTCTTCACGCTGATAGACTACCTTTGCCTCAGGTGCAGGCTGCCCCTTTTGATTCATTTCAAGTTATGTTGATGCTAATAAGGCCACACACTTATAGTATTTGTTAGACCCGTCTGCTTCTGAGAGTCCCCTCACCACTATGATTTCTTTTGTTCCCCTGTACCTCCCAAAATTTGTCGCTTTTTATTTGTCTACCAGGACTTTTTATGTGTTGTTTCATGGGGTTAGATGTTCCTTGACGCCCAGTTGCTCACAAGGTTTGTGGCACCTATTTACAAGGCGCCTGGCCCAAACCTGTGGCATTACAAACTGGGGTTGTCAACCTGTATAAATGGACCTAAAATGGTGGACACCCCTTTTTCCTCATGTGAAGTGACTCCCATTGGAGCCTTCATGAACCCTGGCCTTTTGAGGTTTTGGCGCCCTTTGTTTGGCGCGCATTTCTGACAGGAATTCCTTTATTTTCCTCAGGTACACAAAATGGCTGCTCTAGAACCCCAGTACGGTGGCTGTGAGTGTCCTAAATACCCCTCAAGAGTGCCATGTCATTGTCACAGCCAGAGAAGGTTCTAGAACCTTCTGGCTCGTGCCAGTACCCCAGGGCACTGGCTATATAAGGCCCAGTCCCTGGCGGCCATTTTGTATTAGATGAAGATTAGATGATTAAGAGATTCCAGACTTGACACCAGATTGACACCTGCCCTGTTGACCCCTGAGGTGGCTGGTAGCGCAGGCAGTAGAGCAGCAAAGGGTTACTGGCGTTGTGTCTGACTGGCGTTCCAGTCAGCTACGTGAGAAGTGATCTAGCGCCTACAGCGCCTGCCCAGCGAGTACCTCATTTCCCCCAAAGACTGTGGCCAGATTCGTGTGCCTCCCCGCCCCCCCCGGTGGTGAACTGTGATCGATTTATCGAGTCGCGAGGCGAGAGCAAGTTCGCCGCGACCGCGATCGTCAGCTGTGCCCCCTTCACGACAGGCGCCTCTAGAAGGGAGCTCGGACGTCTCCGAGCCCCACCAGCGTAGAGCGCTTCCTGCGCAGGTTGAAGGTGAGGTGGTGCGCCGGGGCGGGGAAAGGCCGGCCTTCGTTGGGCGGGACTAGCGTCTCTGCCACTCCCCAGTGACCCAGGAGCTGTAGCTGTGGGCGGGAACCACCCTGTATGCGGAAGTCGAAGGGAGGTCCGTGGAGCCCCTGAGAACCCCGTCGCTGACGAGAGAAGTGCTGTGCCCGACTGAATCGTATTCCGATTGCAGCCGATGTGAGGTGGGCCCGTTTCTGCATAGTGAATGCAGCGTTGTGAAGGAACTGTGAACCGGCATTCATTTGACTGTGCGCGAAGGTTGTGTGACCTCTCCGGCAGCCCGTTCGTCAGTCTAAAGACTTTGAACTGGTGCCGCCTGTGTTCTAGTGGTGCTAAAGCCCGTAGGCGCGCATAGACTTCACCGGCAAAAGCAGAGATCCTATCCTGGTGACCGCCGAGTGCAAATGATGTATTTACTGTGTTTCCTTGTCTTTTAGATATACGCGCATACGCCCTGAATGATCATTAAAGAGTCCCAAACCTTATTTTGTGCTCAGAGAAGCCGTATACATGGTCATTGAAAACAACATAAACTGTAAGAGTTATCTTTCCCATTTGAAACGTATGGCAAATGTGATGATCCTAAAGTATTTAATTGGTGGCAGCGATACCAGAAGAAACATGTGGTTGTTTATTTAAATGAACCAATATTTATTCTGATATTTATTCTGATATTTATTCTGATATTTATTCTGATATTTACTCTGATATTTATTGTGATACTCATTCCTAAAGTTATTCTATTTATTAATACTATTTATTACCAGAACTGTATGACCAAAAGAAATGTGTATGTGCTTTCCCAGTCAACCCTATTTACAACAAAGAACTTTTATATAAAGGAATCGTATTTTTCTACAGCAGTGGTGTGGTGTCCTTCTTTTTGGTGTGGATGTACAAGGAGTTATTATTGGGTCAGAGCCGGCTTAACACTACAGCCTTCACTTGCCTTGTCACTTGAGCCAAGCTACACCCTTTGTGCTGGGCTTGCCCATCGCAGGTCCAATATAAAATTGGTGCTCAGCGGGTGGGATTGCGAGCCGTGCTTGTTTTGTACCCCATAATAATTCAGTGTGCACCACAGGTACACACCCGGAGTTTTCTCCTAGCGGCCCTCAAATTCAACGTTTTGCTTTTTCCAAATTCTTTCCTGGAGGTGGGTGGAAGTGACCCTCAAAGTTTTTATCCTGGTCACCTACTTCGGGGTGGTTGTCCACACTTTTCACTGACAAGATGGAATTCGAAATGTCAGAGCTGGAGACCTATACTGTGGCACAGCTCAAGGATTTCTGTCAGGAGAGGGGAGTGTTTGTCAGGCGAGGGGCCAAAAGAGAGGAGCTCCGTACTAGTCTGCGAGCATGGGTGGAAGCACACACGG
Organism: Lissotriton helveticus; assembly: GCF_964261635.1. Classification (NCBI taxonomy): domain Eukaryota; kingdom Metazoa; phylum Chordata; class Amphibia; order Caudata; family Salamandridae; genus Lissotriton; species Lissotriton helveticus. The sequence continues at coordinate 1,568,855,948 of NC_136059.1, forward strand.
AGGGAACGGTGGAGGAGGAGGAATCGGACAGAGGTACTGTCATTGATAGGACTGCGGAATGTCCCCCGGGGTTGGGTGAGATGTCAATCGGCCCCAAGGCAACCTCACGGGAGGGCAGCAGTGTGTCATCGAGAGGGTTGTCAGAAACCGAGTTAGCTGACAGGAGAGAGGAAGGACTGTTAAGGTGGGAAATAGCAAAAATGGAGTTGGAAGAAAGGAGGGAGGGGAGGAGGTTGGAACATGAGTCCAAGCTGCAGATGGAAGGGAAAAGGTTGGAAAACGAGTTCAAGCTACGAGAACTCGAATTCCAGGCCCCTAACATCACTCCGAAGGGTGTCGAGTCAAAGGAATCTGCCAGGGAGCCCAGGCCCCATTTACCCAAGGACGTAGTCGCCAGTTATACCGCTGGAGACGACATAGCCAAGTGGCTGGCAGCCTATGAGGTCTCCTTAAGAGCCCATGGGATCCATGAGAAGCATTGGGGTGGTGGATTATACCGGTACATGCCTCCAACAGGTAGGGATGCCCTATTGGCCCTAGACCGGGAGGAACAGGTTAATTACCCCGCCATGAAGGTGGCGCTCATCAGGAAGTTTGGGTTGACCCCCGAGAAATACCGGCAAAGGTTTAGGGGCAGCCACAAGCTGAGCTCACAGAATTGGGTTGACTTCCTGGATTTTGCCAAGAAAGCCCTGGATGGGTGGGTCCAAGGTAATGAGGTGGAGGACTATCGAGGGTTGTACGACCTAATACTCAAGGAACATCTACTCGAGAAATGTCTTCCCGAGCTGAGGCAACACCTGGTAGACAGCAAACTTACTTGCCCCCGTAAGCTTGCTGAGGAGGCGGACATTTGGGCAAGTACCCGAGTGTCCACGAAGGGAACCGGAGGAGATTCTCAGAAGTCCGGACAGGGCGCTCCCCAGAAGAAAGAGGGGGGAGATAACAAGAAGCAGGAGTTCTCCAAAGGCCCCCAAAATACCTTTAAGGGGAAAAGTTTCTTCTCCACTTCTAAGGCTAACCCGCAGAAGAACCCTAATCCTGGCCAGAGTCAGCAGCCAAGGGTTATCCATTGCTATGAGTGCGGTGGTATTGGACATTATAAGGGAGACGTGAAATGCCCAAAGAGACCACCCCCTCCCACTGGAGGAAAGGCCCCGGGAGTCGCTAGTGTAGCGCTCGGGGAGGAGATGCCCTTAGTTAAGGGGGGGAGTGGGCGGGTGTCACCTTAGTGTCCCTGGGTGATCGGGAGGTGGTTCCAAAGATCCAGGTGCCCTCAAATACTACCAAGTATGGGCAATGGGTCACCATCACTGGCCATAGAGGGGAAGCTCTGAGAGATACAGGAGCCAGTATGACTATGGTAAGGAGTCATCTGGTGTCCTCAGAGCAGGTGATTCCAGGCGTACTTCATCCAGCCGCGATGGCTGACGGCAGAATGGGCCACTATCCTGTGGCCGAGGTTCCCTTTGAGTGGGGAGGGGTTGCAGGTTCACTTCGAGTTGCCGTAAGTTCCGCCGTACCAGTCGATTGTCTGCTGGGCAATGATATGGAGCACAATGCTTGGAAGGAGGTGGAATACCGGACTCATACTGAGAGGCTGGGTACACCTGATTGGGCCTGTGTGAGTACCAGGTCTGCGGCTGCTCGGGAGGAGAAGTCGCGTGGGTTGGAGCCTGGAACAATGGCCCACCCAGCTGCTGATGAGGGAACATCTCGAGGACAGGAGGAGCCTGCCTCGATGTCCATGCCCCGTGAGACGGATAGGCCACCTGTGGAGGTGGACCCGGAGTCTGCGGAGGAGGACATGGTTCCGTTGGAGGACTTGCCTATCCCCGCTGAGTGGCGAGTGGAGGGAGGACCATCCAGGGAGGAACTGAGCAAGGGACAAAGGGAATGTCCCACCCTCGAGGGTCTGAGGCAACAGGCTGAAGCCCAGGCAGCAGGTAACGAGTCTGGGAACTATCGTGTTTACTGGGAGGATGGTCTCCTCTACAGTGAACCCAGGGCGCCAGTGCATGGATTGTCACGGGCCCTGGTAGTCCCACAGTGTTACCTATTAGAGTTGGCTCATGAGATTCCCTTGGCAGGACACTTGGGTCAGGACAAGACCTTTGCCCGGCTTGTCCCCCACTTTTATTGGCCTCGAATGAGGGTGGCGTCCGACACATACTGTCGGTGGTGCGTGTCATGCCAAGCCAGTGGGAAAACAGGGACGAAGCTGAAGGCTCCCCTGGAACCACTTCCCGTCGTTGGCACCCCCTTTGAAAGGGTGGGCATCGACATTTCTGGGCCCCTAGATCCACCTACATCATCCGGTCACAGGTTTATCCTGGTCCTGGTGGATCACGCCACAAGGTATCCAGAGGCAATTCCTCTGAGAACCATTACTGCACCAGTAGTGGCAAAGGCCCTGATGGGGATCTTTACCCGAGTGGGATTCCCCAAGGAAGTTGTGTCTGACAGGGGGACCAACTTCCTGTCAGCATATATGCGGGCCATGTGGAAGGAGTGTGGAGTGACTTACAGGTTCACCACTCCTTATCACCCACAGACCAATGGTCTTGTGGAAAGGTTCAACCAAACCTTGAAGGGTATGATCAGAAGTCTACCCGAAAGCCTGCGGAGGAAATGGGACGTCCTCCTACCCTGTTTGCTCTTTTCCTACAGGGAAGTGCCGCAAAAGGGAGTGGGCTTCAGCCCCTTCGAGCTTTTGTATGGGCACCCTGTACGTGGACCTCTCAGCCTGGTGAGGGACTCCTGGGAAAAGTCTCCCCGGGAAGTTCCCCAGGATGTGGTGAGCTACATGCTGGCCTTCCGAAGCCAAATGGCTAAGTTGTGGAAGCAAGCTTCCGACAACTTGGAAGCCAGTCAAGCAGTTATGAAAGCGTGGTATGACCACAACGCTCACCCAGTGGAGCTGGAGCCTGGCCAGAAGGTGTGGGTGATGGAGCCTGGAGAGCTGAGTGCCCTCCAGGACCGTTGGACAGGCCCCTATGAGGTATTGGAGAAGAAGGGCAAGTCTACCTATCTGGTGGACGTAAAGACCCCTCGGCATCCGCATCGGGTGTTACATGCCAATCGCCTCAAGCCCCACTACGAGAGGCCCGAAGTCATGTTGGTTATGGTGACTGACGGATCGGAGGAAGAGGACACGGAGCCTCTCCCCGACCTTTTTGCGTCTCAAGAAAAGGATGGGTCAGTGGAGGGAGTGAAACTCTCGCCAACCCTGACTCCTGAGCAGCAGGAGGAATGTCGCCAGGTCTTGGGGTCATTCGCTCCTCTGTTCTCCCTTGTCCCGGGTAAGACCCACCTGTGTACCCATGACGTGGACACAGGGGACAGCCCACCTGTGAAGTCAAAGTCTTACCGGCTGTCTGACAAGGTGAAGGCCAGTATCCAAAGCGAAGTAGCTAAGATGCTGGAGCTAGGAGTCATCGAACCTTCAAGTAGCCCTTTGTCTAGCCCGGTGGTTTTAGTTCCTAAAGCTGCCCCACCTGGCACCACACCAGAATTGAGATTCTGTGTGGACTACCGAGGACTAAATTCGGTAACCAAAACGGATGCTCATCCGATCCCTCGGGCGGATGAATTGATTGACCGGTTGGGAGCTGCCCAATATCTCAGTACCATTGACCTCACTGCAGGGTACTGGCAGATTCCCATGTCTAATGGAGCCAAGGAAAGGTCAGCCTTCTCCACCCCTGATGGACACTACCAGTTTTGCTTCATGCCCTTTGGGCTCAAGAACGCTCCTGCCACTTTTCAGCGGCTGGTGAACACGATCCTCACCGGGATCGAGTCATTCTCTGCTGCTTACTTGAATGACATAGCTGTCTTCAGTAGCAGCTGGGAGGATCACTTGCAGCACTTGCAAGCCGTTCTCCAGGCCCTGGAACGGGCTGGCTTGACGATCAAGGCCAGCAAATGTCAGATTGGACAGGGGTCGGTAGTGTACTTAGGACACTTGGTGGGCCGGGGAACGGTGCAGCCCCTTCAGGCGAAGATTGAGGCAATCATGGCCTGGAAACCCCCCAAGACCCAGACTGAGGTCCGAGCCTTCCTGGGCCTCACAGGTTACTACAGACGATTCGTGAAGGGGTATGGCACTATCGTGGCACCCCTTACAGAACTCACGGCCAAAAAGCAACACAGGAGAGTCATTTGGACGGAGGCTTGCCAGCGAGCCTTCGACACTCTGAAACAAGCATTGTGTAAAGCTCCAGTCCTGAAGGCTCCAGATTTTTCAAAAGAGTTCATTGTCCAGACAGATGCATCCGACTTTGGCATTGGGGCGGTGCTATCGCAACTCAATGAAGAGGGTCTGGATCAACCCGTGGTCTTTCTGTCACGAAGACTGCTTCCCCGGGAACAGAGGTGGAGTACCATCGAGCGGGAAGCCTTTGCGGTGGTCTGGGCACTGAAGAAGCTGCGACCATATTAGGTGGAGAAGCGTGGCTCAGTGGTTAGAGGCGGCAGACCCGGAAGCTGAGATCGACCGTGGACCAGGGTTCGATTCCCCGCCTCAGCGGGTCTCGGGCTCATAAATTCCACGGTCTAAACAATTCTCGCTCCGGTGCCTACTCGACTCACGGTGTCACACTCTGCAACTCTGGGCAATAGCTTGCTTAATCTCCACTACAGCCCCTCGCGGCGGGATGCCTGGCTTTCACCCTGTGGACACCCTGCCGGGGTTTCTCACAGGGGAATACCAGGACGGGTTCCCTAAGCGAGCGCCAGGATGCCCTTTGGGTGACAGGTCTGCGCTATATAAGTACACCTACATTTACATTTACATTTGTTTGGTTCACACTTCCTTGTTCAGACAGACCACCGACCCCTTCGTTGGCTCATGCAAATGAAGGGGGAAAATCCCAAACTGTTGAGGTGGTCTATCTCCCTACAGGGAATGGACTTTCGGGTGGAATACCGGCCCGGAGTTGACCACGCCAATGCAGACGGTCTCTCCAGGTATTTCTGCCTTAGTGTTGAGGACTCCCAAGGGGTTGGGTAGCTCTCCCCACTTTCAGCTGGGGGGGACGCGTGTTAGACCCGTCTGCTTCTGAGAGTCCCCTCACCACTAAGATTTCTTTTGTTCCCTTGTACCTCCCAAAATTTGTCGCTTTTTATTTGTCTACCAGGACTTTTTATGTGTTGTTTCATGGGGTTAGATGTTCCTTGACGCCCAGTTGCTCACAAGGTTTGTGGCACCTATTTACAAGGCGCCTGGCCCAAACCTGTGGCATTACAAACTGGGGTTGTCAACCTGTATAAATGGACCTAAAATGGTGGACACCCCTTTTTCCTCATGTGAAGTGACTCCCATTGGAGCCTTCATGAACCCTGGCCTTTTGAGGTTTTAGCGCCCTTTGTTTGGCGCGCATTTCTGACAGGAATTCCTTTATTTTCCTCAGGTACACAAAATGGCTGCTCTAGAACCCCAGTACGGTGGCTGTGAGTGTCCTAAATACCCCTCAAGAGTGCCATGTCATTGTCACAGCCAGAGAAGGTTCTAGAACCTTCTGGCTCGTGCCAGTACCCCAGGGCACTGGCTATATAAGGCCCAGTCCCTGGCGGCCATTTTGTATTAGATGAAGATTAGATGATTAAGAGATTCCAGACTTGACACCAGATTGACACCTGCCCTGTTGACCCCTGAGGTGGCTGGTAGCGCAGGCAGTAGAGCAGCAAAGGGTTACTGGCGTTGTGTCCGACTGGCGTTCCAGTCAGCTACGTGAGAAGTGATCTAGCGCCTACAGCGCCTGCTCATTGCCCCCAAAGACTGTGGCCAGATTCGTGTGCCTCCCCGCCCCCCCCCCCCGGTGGTGAACTGTGATCGATTTATCGAGTCGCGAGGCGAGAGCAAGCTCGCCGCGACCGCGATCGTCAGCTGTGCCCCCTTCGCGACAGGCGCCTCTAGAAGGGAGCTCGGACGTCTCCGAGCCCCACCAGCGTAGAACGCTTCCTGCGCAGGTTGAAGGTGAGGTGGTGCGCCGGGGCGGGGAAAGGCCGGCCTTTGTTGGGCGGGACTAGCGTCTCTGCAACTCCCCAGTGACCCGGGAGCTGTAGCTGTGGGCGGGAACCACCCTGTATGCGGAAGTCAAAGGGAGGTCCGTGGAGCCCCTGAGAACCCCGTCGCTGACGAGAGAAGTGCTGTGCCCGACTGAATCGTATTCCGATTGCAGCCGATGTGAGGTGGGCCCGTTTCTGCATAGTGAATGCAGCGTTGTGAAGGAACTGTGAACCGGCATTCATTTGACTGTGCGCGAAGGTTGTGTGACCTCTCCGGCAGCCCGTTCGTCAGTCTAAAGACTTTGAACTGGTGCCGCCTGTGTTCTAGTGGTGCTAAAGCCCGTAGGCGCGCATAGACTTCACCGGCAAAAGCAGAGATCCTATCCTGGTGACCGCCAAGTGCAAATGATGTATTTACTGTGTTTCCTTGTCTTTTAGATATACGCACATACGCCCTGAATGATCATTAAAGAGTCCCAAACCTTATTTTGTGCTCAGAGAAGCCGTATACATGGTCATTGAAAACAACATAAACTGTAAGAGTTATCTTTCCCATTTGAAACGTATGGCAAATGTGATGATCCTAAAGTATTTAATTGGTGGCAGCGATACCAGAAGAAACATGTGGTTGTTTATTTAAATGAACCAATATTTATTCTGATAGTTATTCTGATATTTATTCTGATATTTATTCTGAAATTTATTGTGATACTCATTCCTAAAGTTATTCTATTTATTAATACTATTTATTACCAGAACTGTATGACCAAAAGAAATGTGTATGTGCTTTCCCAGTCAACCCTATTTACAACAAAGAACTTTTATATAAAGGAATCGTATTTTTCTACAGCAGTGGTGTGGTGTCCTTCTTTTTGGTGTGGATGTACAAGGAGTTATTATTGGGTCAGAGCCGGCTTAACACTACAGCCTTCACTTGCCTTGTCTCTTGAGCCAAGCTACCCCCTTTGTGCTTGGCTTGCCCATCGCAGGTCCAACAGTATTCCTCTTTCAATTTTAGATGTCCCTACGTCACTAGGTCCTGAAGAAACCCCTCATTACATAAGGGGTTGAACCAACACCGACAAAAATTAAAGCGAACCATCTACCAGCGCTTGTTATTGTATAAAGACGCTGTTCCTATTACGTATCAGTTATGATGGTCGACTTTACAAAATATTAGAAACCAAGTGTATATGTCACAAATATTTCACAAATATTTTAGTTTCCATGTTCACTGGGGACGCTAAGCACTATTGCTTTGTTTATTCCATTATTTTATACATACATAACGATTGTTATTACCAGAAATGTAAGGTGTATAGGTTTTTTCTCCTTTGGATACCGACCTAACCCTTCTTTATTGCGATTGTACACACAAGCAGTATCATTATTTACTATAGTAACCCACAGGGACCGTTGTTTCTGCTTACACCGACAGTGAGTGTGGGCTTATTTTCTATTCTAACTCCGCTGCTGGCGTACCGCAGGCGAGGTGATGGACCGTTACTGGGGGCTAATTTTTGATTCCACCTCCAATGGGGACGCCCCTCAGGGCAGGCGTTGGACTTTGACTGGGGCTGAGTTTTTTATTCTATGTCTGCTGGATGCGTCCCTCAGAGCAAGTGCTGGACAGTGACTTGCGGCTAATTTTTAATTCTAACTGTTCTGGGGACATCTCTCGTGGCAGGCAGTGCACAGCGACTGGGGGCTCATTTTTCATTCTAACTACGCTGGTGGCTTCCCTCAGGGCAGGCACTGCATAGTGGCAGGGGGCTAATTTGTATTCTAACTTAGCTGGGGGTGCTCCTCGGGGAAGGTGCTGGACAGTGGACTGGGGGCTACTTTTTGTTCTGAATCCGCTGGTGGCATCCCTCAGGGCAGGTGCTGGAAAGTGACAAGGGACTTTGTTTTAATTCAGAGTCCGCTGGGAATGTCCCTCAGGGCAGGCACTGGACAGTGACTGGGGTCTAATTGTTGATTCTAAATCCGCTAGGGGGGTCCCTCAGGGCAGGAGCTGGAAAGTTTTAGGGGGCACATTTTTTATTTAAACTCTTCTGGGGCATCTCCCAGGGCAGGCGCTAGACAGTGGCAGTGGGCTAATTTTTTATTTTAACACTGCTGGGGATATCCCTCAGGGCAGGCACTGGATAGTGACTGGGTGCCAATTTTTTATTTTAACTCCACTGGTGACATTTCTCAGGGCAGGCACTAGATAGCGACAAGGGGCAACATTGCCATTCTAACTTTGCTGGGGGTTTCCCTCAGGGCATGCACTGGACAGTGGAAGGGGCCTAATTTTTTATTCTAACTGTGTTATGGGTGTTCCTCAGGACAAGTGTTAGACAGTGACTGGGGTCTACTTTTTTATTCTAAATCCACTGGGGCGTCCCTCAGGGCAGACGCTGGACAGTGAGTGTGGGTTTATTTTTTATTCTAACTCTATTGTGGGCGTAGCACAGGTGAGGTGATGGACCTTGACTAGGGGCTAATTTTTTATTCTACCTCCACTGGGGTTATCCCTCAGGGCAGGTGTTGGTCTGTGACTGGGAGGATTTTTTTTTTCCAAGTCCACTGGATGTGTTCCTCAAGGCAGGCGCAGTAAAATGACTTGGGGACGAGTTTCTTATTCTAAGTCCGCTGGAGGCGTCCCTCTGGGCAAGTGCTTGACAGAGACTTGGGACTCATTTTTTATTCTAACTGATCTGGGAATATCCCTTGGGGCAGGCACTGCAAAGTGACTGGGTGCTAATTTTTCATTTTAACTCTCCTGGGGGATTGCCTCACGGCAGGCACTGCACAGTGGCAGAGGGCTAATTTTTTATTCTAACTTTGCTGGGGTGTCCCTCAGAGGAGGTGCTGGACAGTGATTGGGTGATAATTTTTATTCTGAATCCACTGACGGCATCCCTCAGGGCAGGCGCTGTAAAGTGACCGGGGGCTAATTTTTCATTCTAACTCCGCTGGGGACGTCCCTCAGGGCAGGCGCTGGAAAGTGGCAGGGGGCTAATTTTTTATTTACACTCCACTGGGGGCGCCTCTCAGGGCAGGCCCTAAACTGGCTGGGGGTTAAGAAAAAATCTAGCTCTGCTGGCGACATCTCTCTGGGCAGGTGCTGGACAGTGGCAGTGGGCTCATTTTTATTCTAACACCACTGGGGGCCGCCTCAGGGCCAGAGACGGACAGTGACAGGGGGCTAAATATTTATTTAAACATTGCTGGGGGCTTCCTTCAGGGTAGGCGCTGGACAGTGGCGGGGGCTAATTTTGTATTCTAACTCTGCTGGGGACATCCATCAAGGCAGGCACTGCACAGTGACTGGGGGCTACTTGTTTATTCTAACCTCTCTAGTGGCATCCCTCAGGGCTGGCACTGGATAGTGACAGTGGGCAAAACTTTCATTTTAACTACGCTGGGGGAGTCCCTCACGGCAGGCATGGGACTGTGACGGATGTATGACGTTACAACGCATACTTTTACCATGCATACCTTTACAACGCGGTATTTACAACGAATACCGTTACAACGCATAGCGCTTAGAGGTGCTGGATAGTGGTAAGTATAATTTTCTATTCCAACTCCAGTCCCCGTGGACACTAGGGAAGGTGTTGGATAGAAAATTAAACTTATTACTTACCCTAGAGCGCCCCCCAGCGCAATGCGTTGTAATGGTATGCGTGGTAATACCTGCGTTGTAATGGTAGTGTGTTGTAAAAATTTCGTTGTAAACGTTGCATACCGACTGTGACTGAGGGCTATGTTTGTTATTGCAGGTCAGGAGAAGGCGTCCCTCAGTGCAGACGCTGGACAGTGGCTAGTGGCTAATTTTTTATTGTAACTCCTCTAACAGCGCCCCCAGGGGAGGCGCTGGAAAGTGGCAGGGAGATAATTTTTTATTTAAACTCCACAGGGGCTTCTCTAAGGTCCGGTTCTAGGAATTACTGGGTGCTCATTTTTCATTCTATCTGCGCTTGGGGCTTTCCTCAGAGCAGGCACTGAATAGTTGCAGGTGGCTAATTTTATTTTCTAACTGCACTGGGTGTGGCACTCAGGGCGGGTGCTGGACAGTGACTGGGAGCTACTTTTTATTCTAAATCCACAGGGGGAATCCCTCAAGACAAGCATCGGACAGTGACTTATGACTAACTTTTTATTCTAACTCTGGCAGGGAGCAAATGTTTTATTTAAACTCCGCTGGGGACATCCTTCAGGGCAGGCACTGGACAGTGACTGGGGGCTATTTTGTTATTTTTACTGCACTGGGGGTGTCCCTCAGGACAGTGCTCCACAGTGACTGGAGGCTACTATTTTTTTATTCTAAATCCACTGGGGCATCCCTCAGGGCAGGTGCTCGACAGTGACCGGGGCTAGTTTTTTATTCAAAGTCTGTTGGGTCGTCCCTCAGAGCAGGCACTGGACAGTGAGTGTGGGTTTATTGTTTATTCGAACTCGTCTGCAGGCGTACTGCGGGTGAGGTGATGGACCGCGACTGGGGGCTAGTTTTTGACTCTACCTCCATTAGGGACACCCCTCACGTAGGTGCTGGACAGTGATTGGGGAGGATTTTTTTTTCTAAGTCCGCTGGAGGCGTTCCTAAGGGCAACTGACTGGGGGCAAATGTTTTATTCTAACTCCTATGGGAACATCCCTCCGGGCAGGCAGTGCACAGTGACTGGGGGCTAATGTTTAATTCTAACTCCATTCGGGCATCCAGCAGGGCAGGCACTGGTCATTTTCAGTGGGCTAAACTTTTATTTAAACTCCACTTGAGGCTTCCTTTACGGAAGGCGTTGGACAGTGGCAGGGTCCTTATTTTGTATTCTAACACTGCTGAGGATATCTAGCAGGGGAGGCACTACACAGTGACTAGGGGCTACTTTTTTATTCTAACTCAAGTGGGGTGTCCGTCAGTGCAGGCCCCAGACAGTAGGCTAATTTTTTAATTTAAACTCTACTTGGTCGTCCATCAGGGCAGGCGCTAGACACGGCACAGGGCACATTTTTTATGTTAACTCCACTGTGGGTGTCCGTCAGGGCAGACACTGGTCATTTGCAGTGGGCTAAACTTTTATTTAAACTCCCCTTGGGGCTTCCTTTGGGGCAGGCGTTGGACAATGGCAGGGGGCTTATTTTGTATTTTAACTCTGTTGAGGATATCTATCAGGGCATCCACCACACGGTGACTAAGGGCTAGTTTTTTATTCTAACTCAAGTGGGGGCGTCCACCAGGACAGACTCTGGACAGTGGGCTAATATTTTATTTAAACTCTACTGGGTCGTCCCTCGGGGCAGGCGGTAGACAGTGAGAGGGGGCTTTTCTAACTCTGCTAGGGGTGTCTCGTGGGCTTCCGATGGACAGTGACAGTTGGCTATTTTTTTATTTTAACTCTGCTGGCGACATCGCTTAGGGCAGGCACAGGATAGAAACTGGGGGCAAATTGTTTATTCTAACTCTGCTGGGAGCTTCCCTCAGGGCAGGCACTGGACAGTGGCAGGTGGCTAATTTCATTTTCTAACAGAACTTGGGGTGTCCATCAGGGCAACTGCTTGACAGTGACTGGAGGCTTGTTTTTTATTTTAACTCCACTGCGGACTTCCTTTATGGTAGGCGGTGGACAGTGCCTTGGGGCTTATTTTGTAGTCTAACTCTGCTGGGGACATCTATCAGGGCAAGCACTGCACAGTGACTGGGGGGTAATTTTGTATTCTAACTCCTGTAGGAGCGTCCTTCAGGGCAGGCTCTGGACAGTGGGCTAATTTTTTATTTAAACTCCACTGGGGGCGTCCCTCAGGGCAGGTTCTGGACAGTGGCAGGGGGATAATTTGTTATTCTAACTCTGCTAGCGGAGTCTCTTAGTGCATGGGCTGTATAGTGGCAGTTGGCTTCTTTTTATTCTAACTCTGCTGGGGACATCCCTCATGGCAGGCACAGGACAGTGACTTGGGGCTAATTTTTTATTATAACTGTGCTGGGAGCTTCCCTCAGGTCAGGCACTGGACAGTGGCAGGTTGCTAATTTTATTTACTAACTGCGCTGGGGGTGTCCCTCAGGGCAGGCTCGGACAGTGACTGCAGGATCATTTTTTATTTGAACACCACTGATGGGGTCTGTCAAGGCAAGTGCTTGACAGTGACTTTGGACAATTTTTTTATTCTAACTCTTTTAGGGGTGTCTCTCATGGCAGGTGCTGGGCAACGGCAGAGACACACATTTCTTATGCTAACTCCTCTGGGGACATGCCTCAGGGCAGGCACTGGACAGTGACTGGGGGCTATTTTTTATTTTATCTTCTCTGGGGCGTCCCTCAGGGCAGGCACTGGACAGTGGCAGGTGGCAAATTTTTTATTCTAACTCCACTGGGGACGTCTCTCAGGTCAGGCAATACGCAATGGCAGGGCACATTTTTTATTCATACTCCGCTGGGGACATCCCTCAAGGCAGGCACTGGACATTGCCAGGTGGCACATTTTTAATTCTAAATGCTCCAGGGTTGTCCCTTGGGGCAGGTGCTGGACAGTGACTGGGGGCTACTCTTTTATACTAACTCCTCTGACAATGGGCACATTTTTTATTTAAACTTCGCTGGGGGCATCGCTCAGGGCAGTCACTCGACAGTGGAAGGAGGCTACGTTTTTTATTCCAACTCACTGGGGTTGTCTCTCAGGATAGGCGTTGTTCAGGGGCAGAGGGCTATTTTTTTCTTCTAACTCCACTGGGGACATCCCACAGGGAGGCACAGGACAGTGACTGGGGACATTTTTTTTACTCCAACTCTGCTGGGGCTTCCCTCACGGTAGGCACTAGACAGTGGCAGGCATTTTTTCTTGTAACTGCGCTGGGGTTTAACTCAGGGCAAGTGCTGGACAGTGGCAGGGGCTTATTTTTATTCTAAATCTCCTGGGGGCATCCCTCATGGCAGGTGCAGGACAGTGGCAGGGGGCTTATTTTTTATTCAAACTCCGCTGGGGGTGTCCCTTAGGTGAGGTGCTAGACTGTGACTAGCTGCTAATTTTTGATTTTACCGCCACTGGGGGCATCCCTCAGGGCAGGCGCTGGACAGTGACTGGGGATATATTTTTCATTCTAACTCAGCTGGGGAAGTCCCTCAGGGCAGGCATGGACTGCGTCAGGGGGCTATTTTTTTTTATTCTCACTCTGCTAGGGGCGTCTCTCAGGGCAGGAGGTGGACAGTGACTGGGGGCAATTTTTTTATTCTAACTTTGCCAGGAGCTTTCCTCAGAGCAGGAACTGGACAGTGGCAGGTGGCCAATTTCATTTTCTAACTGTGCTGGACAGTGACTCGGGGCTACTTTTTATTCTTAATCTGCAGAGGGCATCTCTCAAGGCAAGCACTGGACAGTGACTTAGGACTAACTTTTTATTCTAACTCTGGCAGTGAGCACATTTTTTTGTTAAACTCCGCTGGGGGCTTGTTTTAGGGCAGGTGTTGGACAGTAGAAGGGGGTTAATTTTTTATTCTAACTCTACTGGGGGTGTCTCTTATTAATGTGCTGGACAATGGCAGATGGCTAATTTGTTGTTCTGCTATAAAGCCAAGTCCCCCCTAATAATTAAAGGTCCAAGAGGAGGGGGATAAAGTGAATACAAACTGAAACAACCTCTTGTCAGACCTATCTAATTAAATTATTGGTCATAGCTCTATTTGTAGTGTTTTAGTATGAAGCACAGATACAATAGAAAAAGATCAAACTTGACTTTCATTTAGAAAATATTTTATTCATCAAAAAACATTATGTCTCTCTTTTTTTTCCTTTTTTTATATATAAATATATTTTTTTCAGATGAACCAAAGCATACGATTATTTACAGTATCATTCATAGGTAAGGAAGAGTAAACACTTTCTATTATGTTTCTATTCATCAATAAATAGCCCCCACAGAAAAAAACTGAAGTGAAATCAAAAAGCATTTCCTCATGCAGCCTATCTCACCATTCTTTCCTCTTAAACACACAAGCTCTCATACTGTGCAAAGAATATTCACAAGAGAACACGTCTGAGACAATGATCTGTATGTCTTATACATTCAAGATAGCGTCAGTCCATCATATTTTGGTTATTGAAAAGTCCTTTCCTTGGTATGCATTTTTAGATGGGATTCTCAGATGTGTGAAAGCAAGATGTTATCACCTTCATCAGGGCCGAAAAAGTAAAATTTTCATAATGGAAGAAGTGTTGATTCTTAGTATCTGCAATAATACAATACAGTTATAAGTATCTGTGCTGTATGCCTATCCAAAGACATCATTTACAATTTTTACACATACAATTTTGTGCTTAGAGATGGAATTGTGACCACCAGAAAGGCCCCATTCGAGACTGTAAGAACAACCCATCAAAAAAGTTGTGTGGCTGGTATTTACCGTGAATAGAGTGGAGAGAGGTAGAGAACCCAAGATCTGGGCAAAGACCTAATAGATGTCACCAAGGGTGTGGACATAAGAATGCGTGATATTTCTTTCTAAGGGAACCTGCACCAAGAGAAAAGTATAATAAGCTGCTTGAAACCTACATATTATATGAAGATGTTGGTAGGCAAATTAAGTCTATCTCTGCGTCGGTAAGTACATTTTTTGTTTTGACTCTGATGGGGACATCCCTCAGGAAAGGCACTAAGGCACTAGACAGTGACTCCGGGTTAAGTTTTTCATTCTAACTCCACTGGGGACATCCCTCAGAGGAGGCGCTGGACAGTGAGGGAGGGTTTATTGTTTATTCAAACTCGTCTGCAGGCATACCGCGGGTGAGGTGATGGACCGTGAGTGACTGGGGGCTAATTTTTTATTCTACCTGCACTAGGGAGGCTCCTCAGGGCAGGCAGTGCATGACTGGAGGCTAATTGTTCATTCTAACTCCGCTGGGGGATTCCCTCAGGGCAGGCACTGCACAGTGGCAGGCGCTACGTTTTTTATTGTAACTTAGCTGGGGGCGTCCCTCAAGTAAGGTGCTGGACAGTGACTGGGGGCTACTTTTTATTCGGAATCTGCTGGTGACATCCCTCTGGGCAGGTGCTGGAAAGTGACAGGGGACTAGGTTTTAATTTAGAGTCTGCTTCGGACGTACCTTAGGGCAGGCGCTGGACAGTGATGGGGGCTAAGTTTTTTATTTTAACTTTGCTGGGGGCGTCCGCCTGGGCAGGCGCTGCAGAGTGGCAGGGGGTTAGTTTAATATTTAATCTTTACTCTGGGCTTCCCTTAGGGCTGGTGCTGGACAGTGGCAGAGAGCAAAGCTTTTACTCTAACTCTGTTGGAGACATCCCTCACAGCAGGCACTGCACAGTGACTGGAGCTAATCTTTTATTCTAAATATGCTGGGGGCTTCCTTCAGGGCAGGCGCTGGAATGACTGGTGTGAAATTCGTTATTCTTTTTCCGCTGGAAGCGTCCCTCAGGGCAGGTGATGGACAGTGGCTAGTGGCAATTTTTTTATTCAAATTCCTCTGGTGGCATCCTTCAATTACATCAGTGAGTGTGTGCTAAGTTTCATTTTAACACCACTGAGGGCGGTGCTTAAGGCAGGTGCTGGACAGTGACTGGGGAGAAATATTTTATTCTAACTCCACTGGGGGCACCCCTCAGGGCAGGCACTGAACAGTGGCAAGGGGCTATTTTCTTTAGAATCTGCTGGGGGCACCCCTCAGGGCATGCGCTGGAAAGTGACTGAGGGCTATTTTTTTATTCAAAGTCTCCTGAGGGCACCTTTCAGGTCAGGTGCTGGACTATGAGTAGGGGCTTAATTTTCATTCAAAATCCACTGGTGGTGACCTTCAGGGCAGGCGCTGGACAGTGACAGGGGGTTAATTTTTGTTTCTAACTCTGCTGTGCGCCTCCCTCAGGGCAGGTGCTGGGCAGTGACTGGAGACGAAAATTGTATTCTAACTCAGCTGTGGGCATTCAATCAGGTCAGGCACTGGAGAGTGCCAGTGGGCTAATGTTTTATTGTAACTCTCCTGGGAAGCATCTCACAAGGCAGGTACTGGACAGTGGCAGAGACACTAATTTTTTATTCTGACTCTTCTGGGAACATCCCACAGGGCAGGCACAGAAAAGTGACTGGGGGATAATATTTTTATCTAACCTTGCTGGGGTTGTCCCTCAGGGCAGGTGCTGGACAGTGAATGGGGGTACAATTTACTTTAAATACGCTTGGGCCATCCCTCAGGGCCGGTGCTGGAAAGTGACTGAGGGCTATTTTATTATTCAAAGTCTGCTGGGGCCCTTTTCTGAGGAGATGCTGGACAATCAGTGGGAGCTTATTTTTAATTCAAACTACACTGGGTGCGTTCCTCAGGGCAGGCGCAGGACAGTGACTGGGGACTCATTTTAGATTCTAATTCTGCTGGGGGCGTTCCTCAGGGCAGGCGTTGGACAGTGATTTGGGCAATTTTGTCATTCTAACTTTGCCAGGAGCTTTCCTCAGTGGCAGGTGGCTAATTTCATTTTCTGACTGTGCTGTGTGTGTCCCTCAGGGCAGGTGCTCGACAGTGACTGAGGGCTACTTTTTTATTCTAAATCTGCAGGGGGCATCCCTCAGGCAAGCACTGGACAGTGACTTAGGATTAACTTTTTTTCTAACTCTGGCAGTGAGCAAATTTTTTATTTAAACTTCACTGGGGGTTTGTTTTAGGGCAGGCGCTGGACAGTGGCAGGTGGCTAATTTTTTATTCTAACTCTACTGGGGGTGTATCATAGGTTACATGCTGGACAATGGCAGAGGGCTAATTTGTTGTTCTAACGGCGCTGGGGTCATCCCTCAGAGCAGGCGCTGGACAGTGGCAAGGGGCTAATTTTTGATTTGAACTCCTCTTTTGGAGTTTCTCAGGGCAGGCGCTGGACAGTGGCAGGGGGCAAATTTTTATTTTAACTCCCTTGAGGACATTCCTCAGGGCAGGCACTGGACTGGGGGCTAATTGTTTATTCTAACACCACTGGGGACATCCCTCAGAGGTGGCGCTGGACAGTGAGTGAGGGTTTATTGTTTATTCGAACTCGTCTGCAGGCGTACTGCGGGTGAGGTGATGGACCGTGAGTGACTGGGAGCTAACTTTTGATTCTACCTCCACTAGCGAAGCTCCCCAGGGCTGGTGCTGGACAGTGAGTGGGGAGGAAATATTTCTTCTAAGTCTGATGGATGTGTTCCACAGGACAAGTGCTGCTCCATGACTGGGGGCAAATATTTTATTCTAACTCCCATAGGGACATCCCTTGGGGCAGGCAGTGCACAGTGACGGGGGGCTAATATTTTATTCTAACTCCGCCGGGTGCTTCCATCAGGGCAGGCACTGAACAGTGGCAGGGGGGCTAATTTTCTTATTCTAACTCCACTGGGGGCGTCCGTCAGGGAAGGCATTGGTCAGTTGCAGTGGGCTAAACTTTTATTTAAACTCCACTTGGGGCTTCCTTTAGGGCAAGCGTTGGACAGTGGCATGGGGCTTATGTTGTATTCTAACACTTCTGAAGATATCTATCAGGGCAAGCACTGCACAGTGACTGGGGGCTATTTTTTTATTTTAACTTTGCTGAGACGCTCTCTCGGGGCAGGCACTCGACAGTGAATGAGTGCTAATTTTTTATTCTAAATCCACTGGGAGTTTCCCTCAGGGCAGGCACTGGACAGTGGCTGGTGGCTATTTTCTTTTTCTCACTGCGCTGGGGTTGTCCATCAAGGCAGCTGCTGGACAGTGACTGAATGTGATATTTTTTATTTTAACTCTCCAGAAGATGTCCCTCAGGAAAGGCGCTGAACGGTCTCAAGGGGCTTTTTTTTAATTTAAACTTTGCTGAGCGCCTCCCTCAGGGCAGTTGCTGGGCAGTGACTGGAGACAAATGTTTTATTCTAACTCAGCTGGGGGCTTCCCTCAGGGCAGGCACTGAACAGTGGCAGGGGGCTAATTTTTTATTCTAACTCCACTGGGGGCGTCTGTCAGGGAAGGCATTGGTCAGTTGCAGTGGGCTAAACTTTTATTTAAACTCCACTTGTGGCTTCCTTTAGGGCAAGCGTTGGACAGTGGCAGGGGGCTTATGTTGTATTCTAACACTTCTGAGGATATCTATCAGGGCAAGCACTGCACAGTGACTGGGGGCTAATTTTTTATTTTAACTTTGCTGAGACGCTCTCTCGGGGCAGGCACTCAACAGTGAATGAGTGCTAATTTTTTATTCTAAATCCGCTGGGAGTTTCCCTCAGGGCAGGCACTGGACAGTGGCTGGTGGCTATTTTATTTTTCTCACTGTGCTGGGGTTGTCCATCAAGGCAGCTGCTGGAGAGTGACTGAATGTGATATTTTTTATTTTAACTCTCCAGAAGATGTCCCTCAGGGAAGGCGCTGAACGGTGGCAAGGGGCTTTTTTTAATTTAAACTTTGCTGTGCACCTCCCTCGGGGCAGTTGCTGGGCAGTGACTGGAGACAAATGTTTTATTCTAACTCAGGTGTGGCCATTCTTCAGGTCAGGCATTGGAGACTGGCAGTGGGACAATCTTTATTGTACCTCTTCTGGGGGGCATCTCACAGGACAGGTACTGGACAGTGGCAGAGACACACATTTTGTATTCTAACTCCACTGGGGACATTCCACAGGGCAGGCACTGAACAGTGACTGGGGATAATTTTTCATTCTAACGTCTCTGGGGGTGTCCCTCAGGGCAGGTGCTGGAGAGTGGCATAGACACTAATTTTTTATTCTAACTCTGCTGGGGACATCCCACAGGGTAAGCACTGAACAGTGACTGGGGGATAATTTTTTTTATCTAATTTTGCTGGGGTGTCCCTTAGGGCAGGTGCTGGACAGTGACTGGGGGCTACATTTTATTTTAAATCCGCTTGGGCCATCCCTCAGGGCAGGTGCTGGAAAGTGACTGAGGGCTCTTTTATTATTCAAAGTCTGCTGGGGCACTTTTCTGAGCAGATGCTGGACAATGAGTGGGGGATTATTTTTTATTCAAACTACACTCGGTGCGTTCCTCAGGGCAGGTGCACGACAGTGACTGGGGGCTAATTTTAGATTCTAACTCCGCTGGGGGCGTTCCTTAGGGCAAGTGCTGGACAGTGACTGGAGTCAAATATTTTATTCTAACTCAGCTGTGGGCATTGTTCATGTCAGGCACTGGAGAGTAACATTGGGCTAATGTTTTATTGTAATTCTCCTGGGGGGCATCTCCCAGGGCAGGTGCTGGACAGTGGCAGAGACACACATTTTTTATTCTAACTCCGCTGAGCACTGGGCACTTTTCTGAGCAGGTGCTTGACAATGAGTGGGGGCTTATTTTTAATTCAAACTACACTTGGTGCGTTCCTCAGGACAGGCACAGGACAGTGACTGTGGGCAAAGTTTAGATTCTAACTCTTCTGGGGCAAATGTTTTAGTTAAACTCCGCTGGGGGCTTGTTTTAGGGCAGGTGTTGGACAGTGGCAGGGGGCTATTTTTTTATTCTAGCTCTACTGGGGGCGTCTCTTAGGTAATGTGCTGGACAATGGCAGAGGGCTCATTTGTTGTTCTGCTATAAAGCCAAGGTCCCCCCTATTAATTAAAGGTCCAAGAGGAGGGGCATAAAGTGAATACAAACTGAAACAACCTCTTGTCAGACCTATCTAATTTATTTATTGGTCATAGCTCTATTTGTAGTGTTTTAGTATACAGCACAGATACAATAGAAAAAGATCAAACTTGACTTTCATTTAGAAAATATTTTATTTATCAAAAAACATTGTCTTTTTTTTTTTTCCCTTTTTTATATATAAAGATATTTTTTTCAGATGAACCAAAGCATAAGAATATTTACAGTATCATTCATAGGTAAGGAAGAGAAAACACTTTCTATTATTTTTCTATTCATCAATAAATAGCCCCCACAGAAAAAACTGAAGTGAAATCAAAAAGCATTCCCTCATTCAACCTATCTCCCCATTAATTCCTCTCAAACACACAAGCTCTCATACTGTGCAAAGAATATTCACAAGAGAACACGTCTGAGACAATGATCTGTATGTCTTATACATTCAAGATAGCGTCAGTCCATCATATTTTGGTTTTTGAAAAGTCCTTTCCTTGGTATGGATCTTTAGATGAGATTCTCAGATGTGCGTAGCTGGCCTACGTACGTTTTGGTGAAAGCAAGATGTTATCACCTTCATCAGGGCTGAAAAAGTACAATTTTCATAATGGAAGAAGTGTGGATTCTTAGTATCTGCAATAATACAATACAGTTATAAGTATCTGTGCTGTATGCCTATCCAAAGACATCATTTACAATTTTTACACATACAAAGTTGTACTTAGAGGTGGAAGTGTGACCAACAGAAAGCCCCATTCGAGTTTTAAAGACTGTAAGAACAACCCATTAAAAAAGTTGTGTGGCAGGTATTTACCGTAAATAGAGTGGAGAGAGGTAGAGAGCTCAAGATCTGGGCAAAGACCTAATAGATGTCACCAAGGGTGTGGACATAAGAATGCGTGATATTTCTTTCTAAGGTAACCAGCACCAAGAGAAAAGTATAATAAGCTGCTTGAAACCTACATGTTATATGAAGATTTTGGTACGCAAATTAAGTCTATCTCTGGGTCGTTAAGTAGCCGTCATATTGGAGATCAAACGTTGTAAGGACGGACAAAACCTACCCATTAGTTCTAATAGCAGTCCTCAAAACTACCACTAATAGAAATTATATACCTAAAAAGACCTACTTACAACTGTGGCAGAGTTGGATATATTGCAAACTTTTAAAGATTTCTCTGTCCTAAGACTTGAAGAAATGATACTGGCTAGAATGTCCACAAAGTATCCAGTTATGTCTGCAAAAATGGAGATTATTAGGTCACATAATTTGTTATGAAGCTAGTATCGAGATTCTAGCAGATTCTATATGTGTACATAGGGTCTTACCTATTTATGAAGTAAGGATTATTTATTATTTAAAATCCTATGTCGATATCCATCTTTGCTTGTAATGCACAATGCTGCAATTGTTAGCTATAGGCAGCCAGTCTACAAAGACAAATGTGAAAAGTAGACCATACGTTTTTTTTAAAAGCTCAGAGGGTATCAGAAATTACTGAAGAGTCGCTCAAAAGATAAACAACTCCACTGTATTGGGTGACCAATATAAGGACCCTCATATCACACGCTACAAAGCAATGCTACTACTGAAGGAGAGGTAAGTAGAGGCGCCAAAGGTATAATATAGTGGTTTTTATAAATTCAGTTAGTCATGGCCAAACTCACAGCTGTGACGACCTCATAACAATTAACACAGTGTAGGGCTTGATAAAATCTTAAGTTTTTACCACACTAAGATTCAATAAGCCATAGTAATGTAAAGTTTATTTAGCATAGTTACTTAAAACCGTTGCTACAAAATATCTCATGGCAGATTTAAAGCCAATTAAAATCAATTAAAAGACATTATAACCTAATGATATTTGCAACGCATTAAAACAAGCAATTATTGTAGCAGCGTTTGTCCTTATACCTATCTGCTGTGTGGTAATTCAGGCTTTGGCATTTTCTTCTCTACTTGTATTAAAAAGTTTACAAAGCAACAGTTAAGCTGCGTGTCCTCGGGTACAAAACATGCCAACACAGCTTGTCTCCGTGTGCGAATGCCTCTCTGGTTAAAAAGTGGTTTTAAAAACCGTCTCCTTTCCTCAGTTAATTCTTTACATGTACAGAGGAGATGCAGCATATCTTCTTGCATTGTCCCACATAAGCGGCAGTTAGAATCAGATTGGGTTTTCAGCCAATGTGGAAAGTGCTTTGTGCATGGCAACAAGCCTAGTCTGTATTTCAAAAATAAAATTTTTGTATGTTTAGCAAAACCCAAAGCTAGATACTTCTGAGCCCCCAGAGAGGAATAGGTGCTCAGAATCATCCAACCATGCGACCTCCTTCTGTTGTAGCTCTGTCCATAAGTGCCAATTTAGGGTGCCAGGTTCAGATTTCCTTACTTTGTCCCAGAAGATGATTGTTGCACCTTTCCTTGCAATGGTCTGTTTTTGCACACCAAACTCAAGCCTAATCTGCGCTGGAGAGGCTCTTTGCTGTATTCATAATGTCGTGCAGGTTTCGATTGCCAGTCACCGAATGTATTCGGCATATAGGGGAACGTGCTTTTCTGCAAAAAACTAGAACGTTATTACTCACGTCAGTGGGGATTCATGCATGTGCTTTTATTTGAAAATAGGCACAGCAGGCTTTCCGCATCCCAGTATTGAGCTACTTAGGAGACTACTTTACAAGCGTTCTCTTATGATTTACTACAAAAGAACTGCAAAAAAAGAACTCTCTAAACGGGGTTTAGCTGGATCCCACCTGTAGTAATCTAATTGTAACGAATAAGGAAAAGCTGCTATCTACAGCAAGAGCGCAGCAACGTGGAGCCGATCTTACCTCGATAAAATGCTGTCACTTTCTCATGACGCCTCCGTCCTTCAAAGCCCAGTGCGATAGAGAAAGTGCTGGTGGAGGCGGACATACTTTACGTCTGCAGGTCTCGCGATAGTTGTAGAAAGAATCGCGATGACCTCTCTCACGTCACTAAAGGACTTTGCACGTAAGCGCCATATTGGAGAAGGTTTAGAGGACACTCGCCAAATCGCCAGCGTCAATTTATCTCAACACTAGTATGTATAAATATATCTACAAAGTGGGGTAATGAATATTATAATTTGGGCAACATCACTTAAGATTTTTTTTAAAGAGTATGCCGTTATATGAGTATTTTGACAAAATATGGCAAACGAAATGGAAAAAGGACTGTAAGTTTGATCGATGTGGATGGATCTAAAGAATCCAGCCCAGACATTGCTGCTACTACGTCAGATAGATGCTGATGGATAATTATTCCTTACTGTTGGTCAAATCTACACAGATCCAACAAAGGACCCACATAATATATATACCTCGCTGATCCATCACGAGACCACAAGGATATAAATATATGCTTCTCAGTGTGATAATTTACCTAGTGATAGATCTGACCTATTTACAATATCTCTAAGATAAAAATTTTGAGACAAACAACTTGGAGACAAAAACCCCCCATAAGGACCCAACCAGGGGCTACATTTATAATCCATCCTTGAACTAAGGCAGTTTCCAGTTAGTGTGGCATGATGAAAGGATTCAAACTAATTTAGACTATCAGATCTACTTGCATGAATAGGGGTGAGTTCATATAAGTATGGAAAGGAGGACTTTTATATCCAAACTGTATAGAGTTCCTACTCATTAAGTAGCTCAGGTTGTCACCACCCATACTATTTCTTCATTTAAAACCCTGCGGACCATATCCAGAGAGAAAATCCAATATGTTTCTCTTTGTTTTCTGGTTTTTCTGGGGTCTTTCCCTGGTGTCACTTTCACCCGTTCCAAAATGACTCAGCTCATGTCATTTTCTGTATGGTGCAGGTTATTAGAATGGTTAACCATAGGTGCCTGTAGTTTGTTTGTTTTTATAGCAGATTTATGTTCCGAGAATCTAGTACGGAACTCCCTTGAAGTTTCCCCAATGTATCCTAGCCCACATGGACAAAGTATAAGGTAGATAACATTGGAGCTTCTGCAGTTCGACATGTGTCCGATAATCCCTGACTTTTCACCGTACGCCCATGTCTGTGTAACAATAGCAGAGTCACAGGAATGGCAACTACCACATCTGTAATTGCCTACTGGCGGTGGTAGCCCATCCATGGTTGTTTGTCAAGTCTCTACGTATGGTTTTGATCTGCTATGAACCAGTTTATCTCTTAGGTTTGAGTTTCTCCTGAAGGCCACCAGGGGCTTCTGCAATATTTCCTCTCCTTCGTTAGTATTAAGAATCTTCCAATTTTTGTCCAGAATCTGCCTGATCTTATTGTTGATACTCAAGTGGTCCACAACACAGACCAATTTGTCTGACGTTTGCTTGGGGGTATTGTTGATAAGCGCATCCCTATTATAGTACTTTGCTTGTTTAAGAGATTGTCGTACTAGTCTCCTGGGGTACCCTCGCAATATGAGACGTTTTTGTAACTGTTCTGCGTGATACATAAAACCCTTCATTCGAGTGCAGTTTCTTCGGATTCGTAAAAATTCCCCAAAGGGGATAGAATCATTTTGGCATGCAGGGTGAAAACTACTGTGTTCTAAAAGCAGTTGGTTTTCTAAAAAGGCTGACTTCCAGCTGACCATCTATGCCTTTAATCCAGATGTCTAAGAACTCCACTTGGTTGGATGAAAAATTGCAAGTAAAATTCAGATTATTGTCTGCTAAGTTTAGCCAGGACACATATTCCCGAAGATCTGATTCTGAGCCTGTGCATATAAAAAAGATGCCATCAATAAATCTGTGCCATTTGGCGACATTTTCAAACAAGCATTTGCAATGCAATAGGTCGCGCATTAGGAAAGTTTGAGCTATTGGTTTTGTAAATGACAAATTTTGTATTTATGTGTTGGTTTTGAAAATAACTAAATTAATAGCTTTGTCATTTACAATTCCAATAGTTTTAACTAATGCAAATGTGACACCTATAGCATTTCTAATGCAATATGTGTTGTATTTACGTGACTTAGATGTATTGATATTACAAATAGCAATGGCTTTTATTTTTTTTAAATAATTAATACTTAAATAAAAGTTATTGTAATTTATAATGGCAATAGCTTAAACTTTTGTAAATAACTTTTGTGAAGATTCTGTTCAGTGTATTTTATTGTGACGAAAATCCAAGAACAGAAGTGAAATATTAACATATTTTTGTGACATTTGTAATAAAGCTTGAAACATTGAGAGAACATATTTGAACCAGTTGTTGTTGAATGGTTGCACAGATTAATGCTGTGGTGGCGCTGAGTGATGTGGTGGCGACGAGTGATGCTGTTGCGTTCAGTGATGCTATGGTAGCGCATAGTGATGTTGTGGTGCTCCTGAATGATGTTGTGGTGCCCCTGAGTGATGTTGTGGTGCCCCTGAGTGATGTTGTGGTGCCCCTGAGTGATGTTGTGGTGATGCGATAGAGGGAGGGCGATAGATAGATAGAGTGAGGGCGATAGATAGATGGAGTGAGGGCGATAGATAGATGGAGTGAGGGTGATAGATAGATGGAGTGAGGGCGATAGATAGATGGAGTGAGGGCGATAGATAGATGGAGTGAGGGCGATGGAGTGAGGGCGATGGAGTGAGGGCGATGGAGTGAAGGCGATGGAGTGAGGTGATGGAGTGAGGGTGATGGGGTGAGGGCGATGGGGTGAGGGCAATGGGGTGAGGGCGATGGGGTGAGGGTGATGGAGTGAGGGCGATGGAGTGAGGGCGATGGAGTGAGGGCGATAGATAGATAGAGGTGTAGAGAGGGGTGAAGAGAGAGGGGTGTAGAGAGAGGGGCGTGTAGAGAGAGGGGGGTGTAGAGAGAGGGGGGTGTGGAGAGAGAGGGGGTGTAGAGAGAGAGGGGAGTGTAGAGAGAGAGGGTGTAGATAGAGAGGGGTGTAGAGAGAGTGGCTAGAGAGTGAGGGGGTTTAGAGAGAGAGGGGTGTAGAGAGAGAGGGGGGTAGAGAGAGGGGGTGTAGAGAGAGAGATGGCTGTAGAGAGAGAGGGGGCTGGAGAGAGAGAGGGGGGTGTAGAGAGAGAGGGGCTGTAGAGAGAGAGAGAGGGGGAGGAGAGAGAGGGGTGTAGAGAGAGGAGGGTGTAGAGAGAGAGGGGTGTAGAGAGAGGGGTGTAGAGAGAGGGGTGTAGAGAGAGGGGTGTAGAAAGAGGGGGTATAGAGAGATAGGGGGTGTAGAGAGAGAGGGGGTGTAGAGAGAGAGGGGTGTAGAGAGAGAGTGGTGTAGAGAGAGAGGGGGGTGTAGAGAGAGGGGGTGTAGAGAGAGGGGTGTAGAGAGAGAGGGGTGTAGAGAGAGAGGGGTTTAGAGAGAGGGGTGTAGAGAGAGGGGTGTCGAGAGCAAGGGGGTGTAGAGAGCAAGGGGGTGTATAGAGAGATGGGGGTGTAGAGAGAGAGGGGTGTAGAGAGAGAGGGGGAGTAGAGAGAGAGGGGGTGTAGAGAGAGAGGGGATGTAGAGAGAGAGAGGGGGTGTAGAGAGAGAGGGGGAGTAGAAAGAGAGGGGGAGTAGAGAGAGTGCGGGGGAGTAGAGAGAGAGGGGGTGGAGAGAGAGAGGGGTGTAGAGAGAGGGATGTAGAGAGGCGTGTAGAGTGAGGGGTGTAGAGAGAGGGGGTGTAGAGAGGAGGGGTGTAGAGAGGAGGGTGTAGAGAGAGGGGGGTGTAGAGAGAGAGGGGGAGTAGAGAGAGAAGGGGGTGTATAGGGATAGGGGTGTAGAGAGAGGGATGTAGAGAGGAGTGTAGAGTGAGGGGTGTAGAGAGAGGGGGTGTAGAGAGGAGGGGTGTAGAGAGGAGGGTGTAGAGAGAGGGGGGTGTAGAGAGAGAGGGGTGTAGAGAGGTGGGGTGTAGAGAGGAGGGTGTAGAGAGAGGGGGGTGTAGAGTGAGAGGGGGTATAGAGAGAGGAGTGTAGAGAGAGTTAAGGAGGTCCTTTATCTGAGATGACTTATTCGTTACACGTCCTTAATTTACCAAGAAAATGCAAGAATATGTCTTCACATTACCATACATTGAAAACGTCTTAAAGTATGTGCTTGCAACAAAGTGTAAACAGATCAGTGGCCTGTTTGCTCACACTACAGATTTTACGTTTATTCCGGATCAAAAGCAGCTGGGGTGTTGTGTGTAACCAACAAGCTCTTGACATTGCGTGGAGGGGGGCGGGGGAGCGGATTTCTTTGAAGTGTGAGAATTCCTTTGAAGTGTGAGTGTGGAGAGAGGCTCACAGGCTGCCGTTCGATGTGCACGCGCCTTCACACATGCACTGTAGGCAAACCGACTACTTGGTAGAATTTTTGAATGCCCTTTTACAAAAGTCTCGCTGAGAACGCATGCGCGTTATCACAGCGAGACCTAAAAAGAAAGCTACCTCATTAAAAACATGTTTGCGTTCAAACTCCCCCATAAAGATGTTCGCTATGCTGGGGGCACATGAAGCCCCCATGCTGGTGCCCTTGATCTGTTGGTATAGGTCCTGCTTGAATTAAAAAAAGTTGTTTTGTAATACTATGGTCAGACACTCTAAGATAAAAGTGCCTGGTCTCTCCCCTGATGTCCTAGCCAAGAGCGCTGCCACTGAATCAATGGCTAGGTCCTGGGGGATATTAGTATAAAGCGATTTAATATCAAGGGTAACCAAAAGTTGTGTTTCATGGTTAAAGGGTACTTGTTCCAAAGTGGCTATCATGTGCCCTGTATCTTTGATATAAGATGCATATTGGGTGGTAAGAGGGCAAAGAAAGGTGTCAATATACTGTGACAATGGCTCAGTACATGAGTCGATCGAAGAGACTATGGGTCTCAGAGGAGGGTCAGAAGCATCTTTATGTGTTTTGGGTACACCATAGAGAGCAGGTGTCACTGTATTTGGTTTCATAAGAAAGTCAATTTCCTTCAGACATATGAAACCCTCAGCAAATGCTTTTTGGACAGTAGTTTCTATCCTAGTTTTCAATCTTGACAAGCCTCTCGTGTTAGCTTTCCTATAATGTTCAGGTTTCTGAAACATGGTGTTTATTTTTTCCATGTATTTAGCCGTATACATTACCACTATGCCCCCTGCTTTATCACACGGTTTGATTGTGATGTGAGGGTTACATTGCAATGTTTTTTAAGCATTTCTTTCTGTAGTGATCAGATTACCTGGAGGTTTCGCGATAAATTTCTTTATTTTATCCAGTTCTTTAATGAAATTTTTTTCAAAAATACTTATTTCCGGCCCCAGCATATGTAGTGTCGGTGTGAAAGTAGAGGGTGGTTTACATCCCGAAAAGTTAACTTCCTCCTCTCTGTGTTCTACTGTTTGGAAGACTTTTTTTAATCTTACTTTTCGGAAGAATGAAAACATGTCCTGATTTAATTTAAATAGGTTAAGTTGTGTGCTAGGGACAAATGAAAGTCCCCTGCTTAATACACTCACTTCATGTGTGGACAAAATATGTTCAGATAAATTGAAGATGGGAATTTGTGAGTCTTTAGATGTCTTTACGACCTCCAATATTGATGGTTCCTCGTCCGCATGTATAGCTGCGGATGTGGAGGGTCTATTGACTGATAGAAATTTCTGTCTGTCCTCGGAAATCGAGTTCTGGCTCTGCCTCTGTCCCTCGATAAAAAGGGGAGTTTGTTTGGGCCCTTGAATATTGGTCAGGGAAATGTCCTCTTTGGTTCCTTTCAAGATAGTTGTAATTGGGGTCTTCCCCTCCTCCTAGTCCATCAAAGTCAGAATCTGAGGAGTTGGTATCAGAAAAAGTAAGGGTCTTTCCACGTCGATAAGGTTGTGGATTGTATTGGGCCTGCTCTGATGGTCCCTCTTGGTAAAAATTGGTCATCAAGTAAGGGTAAATATTTTCTTGTGAAAACCATCTTGCATCTTTTTTAAGTTTTTCTGTTTTTTCTTTATTAGATAGTCGTCAAATTCTTGGATCTCCTGGTTTATGCTCTGTAATTTTGTCTTAGCATCTTTTAAAACTGGACTCGCTTTTAGTTTGTCCTACAGGTCTTGGATTTCTTGATTTAAAATGACTATCATTTCACGTACCGTCTCCACTATGAGTAGCATCCAATCTCTGGAGCATCGGTTTGCAATGAGTGACCAACGCTCCAGAAATTTGAGAACCTCAACGAAGAGAGGTTTCTGACTCTCAGCCCTGATGGTATAACTCCTACTTTCAGATATTCCAACATATAAAAGGCATGGGATTGCATCTGTGTGGCCTTTTTTCTAAGATTTAACAATTTTAACCATTCACTGTTGTTATTGTTGGTAGAATTGGTATTACTGCTGCCCGCTATTTGACCTATCATGGTGGCAAAGTCTTCGTCTAAGAAACCGAAGGTTTTTAGGCCTTCCATAGTGCAAAGAAAAAGAATAAATAAGTGAAAAGAAAAGCAATTATTGTGTAGAAATAAAGTGTGCCTGAAAAATAGTAATATAGTGAAAAGAGGTCACATACTAAGCACCGTATCTATAATTTCTTTTCATGTAATGAAACCTGTGGTAAAAACTGCTCAAAAGCTGCTATAAAGCCAAGGTCCCCCAATAATAATTAAAGGTCCAAGAGGAGGGGGATAAAGTGAATACAAACTGAAACAACCTCTTGTCAGACCTATCTAATTTAATTATTGGTCATAGCTCTATTTGTAGTGTTTTAGTATACAGCACAGATACAATAGAAAAAGATCAAACTTGACTTTCATTTCGAAAATATTTTATTTATCAAAAAACATTATGTCTTTCTTTTTCTTCCTTTTTTTAATATATAAAGATATTTTTTCAGATGAAACAAAGCATAAGATTATTCATAGTATTATTCATAGATAAGGAAGAGAAAACACTTTCTATTATTTTTCTATTCATAAATAAATAGCCTCCCCAGAAAAAAACTGAAGTGAAATCCAAAAGTATTCCCTCATTCAACCTATCTCACCATTCATTCCTCTCAAACACACAAGCTCTCATACTGTACAAAGAATATTCACAAGAGAACATATCTGAGACAATGATCTGTATGTCTTATAGATAGATACTAAGAATCCCCACTTCTTCCATTATGAAAATTGTACTTTTTCCGCCCTGATGAAGGTGATAACATCTTGCTTTCATCGAAACGTTCGTAGGCCAGCTACACACATCTGAGAATCCCATCTAAAAATCCATACCAAGGAAAGGACTTTTCAAAAAACACAATATGATGGACTGACGCAATCTTGAATGTATAAGACATACAGATCATTGTCTCAGACATGTTCTCTTGTGAATATTCTTTGCACAGTATGAGAGCTTGTGTGTTTGAGAGGAATGAATGGTGAGATAGGTTGAATGAGGGAATGCTTTTTGATTTCACTTCAGTTTTTTTCTGTGGGGGCTATTTATTGATGAATAGAAAAATAATAGACAGTGTTTTCTCTTCCTTATCTATGAATGATACTGTAAATAATCTTATGCTTTAGTTCATCTGAAAAAAATATCTTTATATATAAAAAAAAGAGAGACAATGTTTTTTGATAAATAAAATGTTTTCTAAATTAAAGTCAAGTTTGATCTTTTTCTATGGTATCTGTGCTGTATACTAAAACACTACAAATAGAGCTATGACCAATAATTAAATTAGATAGGTCTAACAATCCGTTGAACTGAACAGTGGAAGGGGGCTAATTTTTTATTCTAACTCTACTGGAGGCGTCTGTCAGGGAAGGCACTGGTCAATTGCAGTAGGCTAAACTTTTATTTAAACTCCACTTGGAGCTTCCTTTAGGGCAGGCGTTGGACAGTGGCAGGGGGCTTATTTTGTATTCTAACACCTCTGAGGATATCTATCAGGGCAGGCACTGCACAGTGACTGGGGGCTAACTTTTTATTTTAATTCAAGGGGGGGCATCAGGGCAGGCTCTGGAAAGTGGCGGTGGGCTTTTTTTTAATGTCATAACTCCCCTTGGGGGGCTGTTAGGGCTTGCGCTGGACAGTGGCAGTTGGATTTTTTTTATTTGACTCTGCTGGGGACATCCCCCAGGGCATGTACAAGACAATGACTGATGGCAAATGTGTTATTCTAACTCTGCTGGGATCTTCTCTCTGGGCAGGCACTGGGCAGTGACTGGGGACAAATATTTTATTTTAACTCCGCTGGAGAGCACCAGGTAGCTAATTTATTATTTAAACTCCACTCTTTGCTTCCCTCAGGGCAGGTGCTGGACAGTAGCAGGGGGCGACATTTGTATTTAAACTCCACTGGGGAGAACCTCAGAGCAGGCACTGGACAGTGTCAGGAAGCTAATTTTTATTCTCACTCTACTGGGGGCATCTCTCAGGGAATGCGCTCGACAATGGCAGAGGGCTAAAAAAAAATCCAACGGCGCTGGGGACATCCCGTAGGGCTTGCGCTGGACAGTCGCAGTTGGTGTTTTTTTTATTTAAACTCCACAGGACAGTGAATGGGGGCTTATTTTTTATGCAAACAATGCTGAGGGAGTTCCTCAGGGCAGGCGCTGGCTAGTGACTGGGGGCTAATTTTTTATTCTAATACAGCTTGGGATGCACCTGAAGTGAGGTGCCAGACCGTGACCGTGGGATAATTATTGATTCTAACTCCTCTGGGCGCGTCCCTCGGGGCAGGTGCTAGATAGTGACTGAGGGATAATTTTTTATGTTAACACCACTGAGGGCATCCCTCAGGGCAGGTGCTAGACAGTTACATAACACATTTTTTATTCTAACTCCACTGGAGGCGTCCCTCAGAGCAGGCACCGGACAGTGGCAGGGGGCTACATTTTTATTCTAACTCCACTTGGAGTTTCCCTCAGGGCAGGCACTGGACAGTGGCTGGTGGCTATTTTCTTTTTCTCACTGCGCTGGGGTTGTCCATCAGGGCAGCTGCTGGACAGTGATTGAATGTGTTATTTTTTATTTTAACTCTCCAGAAGATGTCCCTCAGGGCAGGCGCTGGACAGTGGCAAGGGGATAATTTTTGATTTAAACTTTGCTGGGGACATCCCTAAGGGCAAGCACTGGACAGTGACTTGGGACTAATTATTATTTTTTCTTTAATTCTTTTGAAACAAAAATCAACAAAGAAAAACATCAGTTGACACATTACAAAATAATACAGGTCAGTAGATGGCATTCCATACCTTCAAAATATTGTTATGACAGTTGGTGGATCAAGGGGACGTGTGCTCATCAGCATTTTCGGGACCTGTCGGGAGGGTACAGATATCCCCCCTGTAGTGATTCCCGGCCTCCCAGATATTACCCCACTTCCCTGGACAGCTCCTGGCAGAATAAACTGATCTTTCCCTAAACATACACCAGTCCCAATCCTCCCTCCATTTCTCCGCACGAGGTGGCTGACAGGTTCCCCACAATTGGGTAACATTGCGCTTCGCTATCATAAATGCCAATGTTGCCCATTGCTTTTTGTATGCATTAAGGTCGGTTGGTTCCCAGATATTCAGAATACACCTGCGTGCTTCCAAACGCATTTCTGTACCCAGGACTGTTCGCAACGTGCTGTGGACCCTCCCCCAAAACTCCTGCACTCTCGTGCAATGCCACAAAATATGAGTGAATGTCCCCAGTTCCCCACCCCCCTCCTGCATTTCCCGCTCTCCGAGCGGCCTATACGGACCAATCGGGGCCTCGTGACATACGACCTATGTAAGATCTTTAGCTGCACCAATCTGAGCCTCATTGGAATTGCCACAACCCGCGGGGATGACACCGTTTGCTGCCAGTCCTCATCATCCAGCTCCAACCCCTCCTCCTGCCATTGCCGTCTAAGAACTTCTAGCGGGTCTTCAATATTGTTAATAAGCTTCATATATAGTAGAGAGATATTTTTCTCGGGAAGGTGGCCGTCTAACACTCTATCTTCTAGAGGAGAGGCGTCAGGAAGTGTCGTACCCCTGGAAATAAGCGTGAGCAGTGCATGCTGCACCTGTAGATAACGGAAATATTCACCTACACTCAGGTGATATTGTAGCTTAAGGGAGTCAAATTAGTGAATCGTATCGTCCCCCAAGCATCCTTTATGCGCGTGATATCAATGAGGTCCCATTTGTCAAAGCCTTTTGACTTCCATAGACTTCCCAACTTCTCTGAACTCCACAATGTAGTGGCGAGTGTGAGTTTCCCCTCCCACTTAAGGTGCCTGTTGACCGCATGCCATACCTAGACGGCATGTGCCGTGGGTCCTGCGAGGGGAAATCTGCGGGGCCCAGCATAAAGTGCTCTGGTGTAGTCGCCCCCTGGCAGTTGCCAACGGTCCATGGCGTAGCCAGGGTCGTTCGGGGCACCATATATCCTGTGGTTTACTGCTGCTAACTGAGAAGTTCAATAATATTTCTTGAGGTCTGGCAGGCCTATGCCCCTGTCATACCAGGGAAGGGTGAGCTTAGAAAATGCTATGCGGGGTTTACTGTCCCAAAGTAACTGTCTCTGGAGTGACTCCATTTCCTTAAAATAGGACGCTGGAACCAGGTCCATTGCATTCTGCAATGCGTATAGGAACCGGGGCAAGGCCAACATTTCAAAGAGTACCGCTCTACCTAAAAGGGAGAGTGGGAGCGCCTTCCAGCGCGCCACATCACTCCTAAATCGTGCCAGTGGGGGAGGGGGATAGGTTATTAGTATAACGAAGCTTGGGATCTAATGTAATATAGATACCGAGGTACCTAAAGCCCAATGGGTCGATTTGTATCGTGCAAGCGTTAGGAATGACTGGTGGGTCCCCTTTGAGGACAAAGAGAACCAATTTGGACCAAGTAATAGCGAAGCCTGAGTACCTCCCAAAAATAGCCAATACATCCAAAAAAACAGCTCAGGGACCACCTCGGGTTGGTGAGGTAAAGCAGAATATCATCAGCGTAGAGTGCGATTTTACCCTCCCACTCCAAAGTCCATCTCATCCCACGTATTGAATGGTTCTGCTGGACCCATGCCGCCACTGGCTCCAAGGCCAGAGCGAATAGGAGTGGGGACAGGGGGCATTCCTTTCTGGTCCCTCTGCTCAGACAAAAATCGGGGGACTTGCGATTATTTACCACTACCTGGGTCAGTGGGGTAGAGTACAAAAGGCGCACCCAGTCAATAAATTCCGGTCCAAAGCCTAGTTTCCCCAGCACCGCAAAAAGGTAGCCATTCAACTCTGTCGAATGCCATAGTGGCATCCAATGACACCAGCACCGCTGGTTCCTTAATTGTTGAGGGCCGACCCAGGACCCCGTGAAGTCGGCGCACATTGAGGGCAGTATTTTGGTGCGGCATAAAGCCCGACTGGTCCGGGTGCACCAAAGTGGTGATGACCTTGGTCAACCTTGTAGCCAGCAACTTCTCCAGGACCATGGGTTCCACGTTTAAAAGCGAGATAGGCCTATACAACGAACAGCACGCTCTGGGTTTACCCTCCTTATAGATGACCACTATGTTGGCAATACGTTGGTCATACGGAAGTTGCCCCCTATCTTTACTTTCATTAACCATAGAGCAAAGGAATGGAGCGATTCTATTGGAACTCAATTTGTAGAGTTCTACAGGAATGCCATTCGGTCCCAAGGCCTTGCCGGAGTGTACTCCTCTGATAGCCTGCACTACCTCGTCATTCGTGAACGGGGAATCCAGATATTTACGGTCGTCGTCAGAGAGCGTGGCCAGTTGGATAACCCTAATCATCCCCTTGTTATCCTCCTCCGTGTACACCCCTTCTAAACGACATACCTCACTGTAGTAGTCTGCAAACCTATCAGCAATGGCCTGCAAGTCAGTGATCATCTCAGAGTCCTTCCCCTGCACTTCAGGCACTAACCGCGACGCCCACTCTCTCCTCTCCAGCCATGCAATCAACTTTCCCGCTTTGTCTCCGTGCTCATATACCCTACTCTGGGTCTCGCCACACTGCGCCCTGGCTCCCTCCTTTGCAAGACTCCCAAGCTCATCCTGCCGTAATTTAAGACAGTGTAGACCTTCTGGGGTGACTGCCTGGGATATTTCCTTATCCAGAGTTATCACTGCCTCCCCCGTTTTCACCAACTCGGCCTGTCGCTCCCTCTTTTTCTTTACAATCAGGGATAGGACCTCTCCCTGGACAACAGTTTTGAATGCCTCCCATAAGGTTTGCGCCGAGTCCACAGTGCCTTGGTTGTCCTGGAAGTACCTGTCCATAGCCCTGACTATATCTTTCTTAACAGTGGGGTCCCTCAGGTGCCAAGGGTTGATAGGGGCAATCTTGCCGGCAGTGACCTGCTCAAAATCCAGCTGTAACCAGACCAGGGAGTGGTCTGAAATGCCCCTCCCCAGGTGCTGCACCTCCCGGACAGCATACGCCTGGGCGGCCGGGACTAAGATATAGTCTATCCTAGACATACTGGGATGTGCTGACGACACATGCGTATACTGACACCGCTTAGATTATACAGCCGCCAACTATCCACTAACCCCGTTGTATCCAAGTAGTCAGCGAGCCACCTCTGCGCCGGTTGCAGCGTTCTGGCTGGGTGTCGATCCGTTTCACCGTCAACCACGGCATTAAAATCGCTGCCCAAAACCAGGGTGCCCAAAGGCAGAGTTAAAAAAATAACGCCCAAATCTCGAAATGTATCCGTCTGTAGACCTGGTGGGACATCGATGGAAACAAAAGTAGCAGTCTTCCCCTCCCATTGACCCGAGATGCCAATGTATCTCCCCCTCTGATCGGACCAAGTGGCTTGAATAGTCAGGGGAAAAGAGTTTTTGAGCAATATGCCGACCCCCCTCGACCCAGACGTGAACCCCGCATGTGCAACCAGCTTATAGCCCCCCCTGTGGAGGGCCATGCACCTATTCCCGATAAGATGTGTCTCCTGCAACAGCACCACGTATGGGAAGTGACGTCTAATGAACTGACTAAGCACTTTGATCCCCGATCCCCTCCTTCCATTTGACATTGAGCTGGTATAGAAGCATCTCTGCATTGTCTCCTGATGTCACAAACATGAAACAAAAAACAAACATAGCCACGCATGGGGTGGCCCCGAGAACCAGGAGCCCCACCAACCCCAACCCCCTCCCCCATCCCTGCATCCCTGCTCATGGCTTCCGCCCATCCCCAACTGTCAGTGTGCCTTTCGCCCCATAATCTAACTACTGACTAACTAAAGGTAGAAATGAGGAGGAGGGCCGGTGCCCCATCTCCCCCCCCAGCCCCACGAAAGATGACCCATCCTCGCGTCTGTAACAGCCCGTAGTCCATGGGTTCAAAACAGATGAAATACACGTGGGTCAACCATAGATTCTACGGCCTCTATCATTTCTGCTCCTGCAATCCGCCTCCTCCGTCTCAATCTTGTCCCTCCAGCCCACTCGGGGACTGTCCAACCAGTCCTACGCTACCTCCAGATTATCAAAAAACCAGACCCTCCCCTCGACCTCCACCCTCAAATGAGCCGGGAACATCATTGCATACTTCAAACCTCTGTCCCTGAATTTTTTCTTTACTGCAAGGAAACTTTGGCGTTGTTTCTGGACAGTTTGCGTGAAGTCAGGGAAAAAAGAAAGGGTAGCGTTCTCATATCTCAGGGGGCCTCCCGAGCGGGATGCCTGCAGGATAGCATCTCTGTCCCTGAAATTCAAAACCCTCGCAATCATCGGGCGAGGTGGCGCACCAGGCCTGGGTCGCCCCCCCCCCCCCGGCACCCTATGTGCACGCTCGATCGTAAAGACGTTACCCAGTCCCTTGGGCTTGAGATGGTTAAGGATGATGTCCTCGACGAACAGGTCCGGGGCCGGGCCTTAGGCCTTCTTGGGAACACCAAGAATACGTATGTTTTTGCGTCGGTCTCTTCCCTCGTATTCATCCAGTTTCCGATCGGTCAGGTCACGAGAGGTCTTGAGGTCTCGCACCTCCTGCTGGAGCAGCGCCATGTCATCGATTAAGCTGGCGGTCTTTATGTCAAGTGAGTTTACTTTTTCGCTTGCTTTGGTGAGGTCTGCCCGGACGAGATTGACCTCA
This sequence comes from Lissotriton helveticus, assembly GCF_964261635.1. Lineage (NCBI taxonomy): Eukaryota > Metazoa > Chordata > Amphibia > Caudata > Salamandridae > Lissotriton > Lissotriton helveticus. The sequence continues at coordinate 1,568,892,520 of NC_136059.1, forward strand.
ATTGTGACAGTGTCCAGTTTATTGTTCAGTGACTCCATCTTTTGTCCCAGTGAGACTGGACACGATCGATCACCGCCATCACGTCAAGCAACGTCAGCTCAGCCGGTGGGCCAGAAGAGTCCCCCCCGGCTGAGTGAACCCGCTTCAAATCCGTAGGAGAACCTCTGGGCATCGTGTAGCGGTCCAGTTTGTTGGTTTGGATCTGTTTGGACCCTTTGGCGGATCTGGTCTGATGCATGTCTACATCTGGTTTGGTCGCCATCGGGAGTGCAGCCCTTGGGTGCGCCGGCCTCCCCGCCCTGCCCGATGTGGCAATACCACAAAGATCAACAATACACGGCTGCGATGAGCAACTGGACAACGCACCCAACCGACCCGAGCCCCAGTGCCAGTCACGGGATGAGCCGAGCCACAGAGGCTTCAGTCACTTATTAGCAGCTGGTCCACAGGGTGGCAGGTCCACCAAGGCTGGCCACAGGAGAGCCGCAGGGCCAGAAAGCCGTGACCATACAACTGTAGGATCACCGCGTTGAGGGCAAAGATGGAAATCACAGCCCAGACACTCGCCTCCTTGGTCATCCAAGCATCCCAGGGCCAAATGAAATCACACCACCAGCGTCGAGAATCCGGCCAGACTTGTGCCCCGGACAGAAACACGCCGCAGCGTCAAATAGGTGATTCACGGGCGCTCCCACAAGATGGCCCTCACTGGAGGAAACTGCACAACGGTAATGGCGGTTCGATGGGAGAGCACAGAGGGAGGCGTGCCGCCACCTGAACAGTCACGGGGAGCCACCTCCGCACCGTGACAGCCCACTATGTCCAATTCTGCCCCAACTCAGGGCTGCAGCAGCACAGGCGCCCGGCCAGGGCCGCCACAGCAGCTCAGCGTAGGTATAATTGCGTGGGATTCCCCAGCCACCAACAGACGGCAGTGAAGCAGGGCAGGCCCCAATGTCAGCAGCTCCCCCCAGAGCCACAGACCCCAACGGCACCTCCGCCACGATGCCAGCAGCAGCGGAGGACTTTCCAGCCAATCCGAGTGGGGTGTCCAGAAGCCGATGGCTTCCCAGTCACAGTAGCGCAAGCGGACCCCGGCAACAGCCCGCTCCCACCACTAGAGCGGCCTATACCGCCTTTCACCGGCCTCCCTCTTAGGTCCGGGTGCGCTCCTCCAACAGCTGCCACCTCTCCACGGGCAATCCGCTCCTATTCTCCCAGGCGGGGGGTCTCTCAGTAGCTCCCCTCACCGTCGCTTCCCTCCTCGCGGCTGCAAGCCGCAAGCACTTCGGTGCCGGGGCCCGACCATCAACTTCCGGTTTTCGGCCCCGGTGTTGTTGAGTTGAGAGTCGGCTACCTTCCAAAATCAAGCCCCAGGCTCAGGGCGATGGATAGGCCGCAGAAGACGGGAGGTGTAGCTCCGGCCCCCGAGGGGTCGGAGTCATTTCAAGGGGCACCGCGTGCCCTCAGCAGACCGGCGGCGGGGTCGAGGAACAGGATAAGTCTCAGGATTATAGGGCTGGGGGACAGGTCCGGCAGAGCCGAGCTCTAACACGGCCATCATGGACCAGTGCGTGGCTCCTCCCCGGGACTAATTTTTTAATTCTAACTTCCCTGGGGGTATCTCCCAGGGCATGCCCTGGACAGTGGCAGGGGCCTTATTTTTTATTCTAACTCTGCTGGGGGTGTCCCTCAGGACAGTTGCTGGACAGTGACTGGGGGCAACTTTTTTATTCTAAATTCACTTAGGCATCCCTCAGGGTAGGTGCTCGACAGTGACCGCGGGATAGTTTTTTATTAGAAGTCTGTTGGGGACATACCTCAGAGCAGGTGCTGGACAGTGAGCATGGGTGTATTTTTTATTCAAACTCGGCTGCGGACGTACCGAGGGTGAGGTGATGGACCTAGACTGGGGGCTCATATTTAATTTTATCTACACTGGGGACGTCCCTCAGGGCAGGTGCTGGACAGTGACTGGGGAGGGCGATTTATTTTTCTAAATTCACTGGCTGTGTCCCTTAGGGTAGGCGTTGGACATTGACGGGGCTGAGTTTTATATTCTAAGTCCGCTGGAGGTGTCCCTCAGGACAAGTGCTTGAGAGACACTGTGGGCTAATTTTTCATTCTAACTCCTCTGGGGACATCCCTCGGGGCAGGCAGTGCACAGTGACTGGAGGCTAATTTTTCATTCTAACTCTGCTGGAGGCTTCCCTCAAGGCAGGCATGGCACAGTGGCAGGTGCTAAGTTTTTTATTCTAACTTTGCTGGGGGTGTCCCTCAGGGAAGGTGCTGGACAGTGACTGGGGGCTACTTTTTTATTCTGAATCTGCTGATGGCATCCCTCTGGGCAGGAGCTGCAGAGTGGCAGGGGGCTAATTTATTATTTAAACTCTACTCTGGGCTTCCCTTAAGGCTGGCGCTGGACAGTGGCAGGGAGCAAAGCTTTTACTCTAACTCTGTTGGTGACATCCCTCACAGCAGGCACTGCACAGTGACTGGAGCTAATCTTTTATTCTAAATCTGCTGGGAGCTTCCTTCAGGGCAGACGCTGGAGTGACTGGTGTGAAATTCGTTATACTTTTTACGCTGGAAGCGTCCCTCAGCGCAGGTGATGGACAGTGGCTAGTGGCAAATATTTTATTCTAATTCCTCTGGTAGCGTCCTTCAATGACTTCAGTGACTGTGTGCTAATTTAAATTTTAACACCACTGAGGGCGGCGCTTAGGGCAGATGCTGGACAGTGACTGGGGAGAAATATTTAATTCTAACTCCACTGGGGGCACCCCTCAGGGCAGGCACTGAACAGTGGCAGGGGGCTATTTTTTGTATTCTAACTGCGCTGGGGGTGTCCTTCAGGGCAAGTGCTGTATAGTGACTTGGGGCTACTTTTTTTTTAATCCACTGGGGGCATCCCTCAGGGCATGCGCTGGAAAGTGACTGAGGGCTAGTTTTTTATTCAAAGTCGGCTGAGGGCTCTCCTCAGGGCAGGCGCTGGACTATGAGTAGAGGCTTAAATTTCATTCAAAATCCACTGGTGGTGACCTTCATGGAAGGCGCTGGACAGTGACTGGGGGTTCATTTTTGTTTCTAACTCTGCTGTGCGCCTCCCTCAGGGCAGGTGCTGTTCAGTGACTGGAGACAAATATTTTATTCTAACTCAACTGTGGGTATTCTTCAGGTCAGGCACTGGAGAGTGGCAGTGAGCTAATGTTTTATTGTAACTCTCCTGGGGGGCATCTCTCAGGGCAGTTGCTGGACAGTCGCAGAGACACTAATTGACTAAGTGACTGGGGGATAATTTTGTAATCTAACTTCGCTGGGGCTGTCCCTCAGGGCAGGTGCTGGACAGTGACTGGGGGCTACATTTTATTTTAAATCCGCTTGGGCCATCCCTCAGGGCAGGTGCTGGCAAGGGGGTATTTTATTATTCAAAGTCTGCTGGAGCACTTTTCTGAGCAGATGCTGGACAATGAGTGGGTGCTTATTTTTTATTCAAACTACACTGGGTGCTTTCCTCAGTGCAGGTGCAGGACAGTGACTGGAGACAAATATTTTATTCTAAGTAAGCTGTGGGCATTCTACGGGTCAGGTGCTGGAGAGTGGCAGTGGGCTAATGTTTTATTGTAACTCTCCTGGGGGGCATCTCTCAGGGCAGGTACTGGACAGTGGCTGAGACACTAATTTTTTATTCTAACTCTGCGGGGGACATCCCACAGGGCAGGCACTGAACAGTGACTGGGGGATAATTTTGTAATCTAACTTCTCTGGGGGTGTCCCTCAGGGACCGTGACGGAGGTATAATTTTTTTATCTAACTTCGCTAGGGGTGTCCCTCAGGGCAGGAGCTGGAAAGTGACTGGGAGCTACATTTTATTTTAAATCCGCTTGGGCCATCCGTCAGGGCAGGTGCTGGACAGTGACTGGGGCCTCTTTTATTATTCAAAGTCTGCTGGGACACTTTTCTGAGCAGATGCTGGACAATGAGTGGGGGCTTATTTTTAATTCAAACTACACTGGGTGTGTTCCTCAGGACAGGTGCAGGAAAGTGGCTGGGGGCTAATTTTAGATTCTAACTTCACTAGGGGTGTTCCTCAGGGCAGGCGTTGGACAGTGACCGGGGCCACTGTTTTATTCTAACTTTGCCAGGAGCTTTCCTCAGAGCAGGAACTGGGCAGTGGCAGGTGATAATTTAATTTTCTAACTGCGCTGGGTGTGGCCCTCAGGGCAGGTGCTGGACAGTGACTGGGGGCTACTTTTTAGGTTGAGCTGGTTGCGTCCAGCGAAGTATCTATTGTTGGCCACTTCCTGGGAATCTGAGACAGGGGATGTGCACGCGCAAGCCCTCGGCGATTTCACCTCGTGGGCGCGCACGCCCAGCCCGGCCCCGTGCACATCTCCTGTCTCACATTCACAGTAAATCAGCTTCTCACCTCTCTCAATCGCGCGCGCACACACACAGCCACACTCACGCATGCGCACATACACAGCCACACGCATGCACACACACACACAGGCACACGCACACACACACACACACACTGCATACACACACGCACCACCCCTTAAACAGACACACGCGCACACAGACACACTCGAACACACACAGACACACGCTCGCACCCCCCCCACTCAGCGGGCTCTTTCCGCGTGTCCCTCGGCAGCCAGCATTCAGGTTCCAGGATTTTTTCCCGGCAGTTCCTTCCTGTTTCTTTGCAGGCCCCGCCCACGTCCCAACGAAGGCTGCCTGACTTCCGCTATGCATAACGGGTAGCATTAGCACTCCGTGGCATCTCAGACGCATAGCAGGTAGCATTAGCACCTCTTGTTTTTGTATCCTTCCCGCCGGTCCCTAAGGATTAGATATTCTAGGAAAAATTGTTTGTTTCTTCTCGCTATTTTTAGGGCCATTTAATAAGGGCGCGAGACAAATTCAAGTTCAACTGCCTCAGCTGTTTAGATGTGGCCGAGACTGACAGCTCCAGTGGGAAGGAAGTCACAGGTCAGGCTTGACTGCTTTATGACAGCAGGCTATTTCCTCCCAAGCTATTCAGGGGGCAGGGGCGGCGCTTTCTGAGAATCTGGTCTGGAGGGCAGCGCTTGCTGGCGGAGACCCCAGCTGGCGAGGGTTGGGGGAAGCTGCTGATTCAGCGCACAGCTGATCTATATCAAAGCGGGGAAAATGGGTCATGAATGCCTGTGCCCAGGCTGCGCGCACTGATAGAACCCCCACTCGCAGCTGCGCACTCTTTAGGAAACACAAGCATGTGCGTAAATGTGTTTGGAATTGTTCGAAACAAGTCAGGCCAGATATTGACTAAAAGCATTCACAGTTACAAAGCACAGAGAAAAGATGTGCCCGGATATCTCCAGATCCTCACTGTTGTAGAATGGAAGTCAATAAACAAAGGGAACTGGATGTATTTTAAAGTATTTATTTAATTATAACGAGCTTGCGAGAGGAAAGGGAAAAACAGCTGTAAGGGAAAGGTACGGAGTCAGGAATGTTGACGTCACATAAATAACAGATACCAACGTTCCAATACGCGTCATACGATGAACCAATAACAGAGGAGGGAGGAGTGCTGTGAGGAAAGACTAGACCTGCAACATCTCCCCTTCTTTTTTTTTAAACACAGAAGGTAAGAAAAACTTAATGCAATTTGTAATCTTTGAGGCCCACAGGTAACTTGGATATTCTGCCATACCTGGTACAAGTTCCTTCCCAACCTCCATGGCATTGTGAGGCACTATCTCTAACTAAATTGGGTGCAGTGAAATCAGGTCCAGATTCACAATCAGAGATTGATTGTCCCTTACCTGCACTGTCATCATAAAACTCTTTCTCAACATTGGTAACAGAATTTTTGCCAGAGTTTTCCAACACCCCATCCCTGCTACGTTCAATTGGTTGACCACCACAAGCATTATCACAAAGAACAGGTAATTCGCAATCAACTTCTCCTGAATATGTATCAAGCCATGAAAATTCATTTTCAAATGATTCTTTGTCATTGGCACCCTTGAACCACAACTCAACTTGACTTCTCTTCAACCTTAGAGCATCACTCTTATTGCGCCAACCCAAATATCTGAGACAAATGGCACTATCAGAAACATTAACAATTTCTTCAGGGTCAAAATATTTAGACTCCTCCTTAAGTTGGCCATTATGTCTTTTGATAAGGGCCCATTCTCCCTTGCAGAATTCTTTGTTAATGGCCTTGTGTACCATGTCGTGATATGCTTTGGCTTTAACTTGGCAATCAACTATCTTTTGCTTGACCTGAAATTGATCATCCCTTATGGCCACTGTATCAGGTAAGTATGTCTCAAACCCTTCAATTTTTGGAAAAGTCTCATTATCACATCTTCTTCCTCTCGTTAAAAAAATGGGGAAAATCCTGTCACACTGCTGGGAGCTGAATTGTACGCAAATACTCTGTCCTGAATGAATTTCTTCGCAGGAAGTCTTGAAGCCAAGGCCAATTGGATACCGTCTTTAATAAAGTGATTCACTCTTTCATTCTGCCCATTCGACTTTGGTGAGTACAATGGAGTCTTCTCCTGACGAATGCCATGTAGATTCAAGTCAAGTCAAGAGTTCTTTATTTGATGGTTAAAAACCATCATAAAAGCACAAATTATATACAATTAAAAAAGAACGATTAAATCAGAAATTAACCCAACTTGCAATACAATTCATAAAAATCAGATTGCATGGTACAATCCAATACATAGTATAAAACTAATCATAGTGCAGTGCTATACACAATATATAGGGCTGATCACAGGAATTTTTACTCATCCCCTAGGGACCTCCTTAATCTCACTGCAATTTTAATAAAGTTAATTACACAACATAGCACCCAGGGGTCATTGGCTTGTTGCAGCAATAGTAAAGCTGTCTTAGCATGTCTAATTTTAGCACGTTTAATAACACTGATTAAAAATTTTCGCCTTGGCATCGAATAAATGGGACATAAAAGTACTCTATTGGAAATCATGATATTTAAAATTAACTTGACAAGTAATGTCTCATGGAAGAGCGCACTAGCATACCCCCCACCAGGACAGAATCCAGATTTTGCTCTGTCTCTTCTGGAATTACTGGCCCCCCATGTTAGAGCTAAGGAGGACTTTCTTCTCCTTGGAGATTTTAATATACATATGGACAATCCTGAAGATCATGAATCCATACAGTTAACAGCAGATCTGTCCAATTTGGGATTAGAGATAAAAAACAGTGGGCCAACTCATACAGCTGGTCATACTCTTGATTCTATTTTTTCCAACTGTACTAACATAAGGTGCCTCCCTGCTGTAGAAATCCATTGGACCGATCACTTTTTGATTGAGTTCTATCTGGCAAGACCCATCAAACAACAAGCTAGAACACCACCTCCTCCTATTTTCCGTCGCCAATGGTATAAAATATCAGTTGAGAATCTGCGTGAACACTGGCAACAACCCCAATTCACTGAAGGAGACTCAGCTGAAGAGGCACTGGAAAAGTATAATAAATCTCTTAAGTCAGCTATTGATTCTCTAGCCCCGTTAAAACTGCATAAACAGTACCCTCCGACCAAACAAGAAAAGTGGTACACCCTTGACCTCAGGAAGGAAAAACAGAAATGTAGGAGGCTAGAAAAAGCATGGAGGAAATCAAAAAATGAGCAAGAAAGGAAAATGTTTTTAGAAACTCAGGCAAAGTATTATAAAAATATAAAGCTTGCAAGGAAAAATAATCTATCACTACAACTAGAAGAGGCGGGTAACTGTCCGAGGGAATTATTTAAAATCTTGCTAAGTTTTGTAAAACCATCAGCCAGTGAGAGCCCTGATGATGCCTCACAGACATTGTGTGATGAGATTTCCATGTTCTTTGAGGACAAAATAAATCTGATTTATAATAAAATCTTGGCTTCACAAAGCACAGTAACAGGGCCCGCCCCTCCATGTGCACCTCCTGCACTGACCAAAAACACCTTTCTTACTATTCCACCAGTTAGTGAGTTAGATCTCCCTCTCCTCATTAACCATATGAAAACCGGCTCCCCGAGCTATCACCTTCCTGCCAAAATGGTGGCCCCTTTAATTTCCATCTTGGGGCCCTCCATCCAGTCAGTTATGAACATCTCACTGACGAAAGGACAAGTCCCGAGAGAATGGAAGATAGCGGTGGTAAACCCTATCAGGAAGAAGGCGGCTTCCCCTTGGATAGACTTGTCCAATCTTCGGCCCATCTCCCTCCTACCCTACATCGGTAAGATGACGGAGAAGCACGTAAACACCCACCTATCGAATCATCTTGAAGCAGCAGAAGGCCTGGACCCTTCTCAATCTGGGTTCAGACCAAACCACAGCACCGAATCAGCCCTACTTGAAGTGACCAATAACATCAGGTTGACACTGGATAGTGGGGGGTCTATGATTCTGGTGCTGTTGGATTTGTCTGCTGCTTTCGATACGGTGTCCCATGAAGTGCTTCTCGGTCGTCTGAGGGGTGTAGGGCTGGGAGGGACGGCCCTGTCTTGGGTAGAAAGCTTCCTCTCCTGCCGCTCCCAAGAAGTCAGGTTGGGCTCCCACAAATCCATCTCTAGGGAGCTCACCAGGGGTGTGCCACAGGGCTCATGTCTTAGCCCCACATTATTCAATGTGTATGTGGCCCCCCTGGCCGACTTAGTGAGGCCATATGGGTTTACCCCGATATCCTACGCTGATGACACCCAGCTGTTGTTCCCCTTTAAAACTTTCTCACCTGCCCTGCAAAAATCTTTTGCAGAAGGCATGAGGGCTGTGTCATGTTGGATGGCTGAGAACTGCCTGCAATGCAATGTGGGCAAAACAGAGGTTCTATTGTTTGGGGAGGCAGCAACACTATGGTCCGGGGAGTGGTGGCCCACAGAATTAGGACCAGTTCCGGTCCCAAAACAGACTGTCAAAAACTTGGGGGTGTTATTTGATCAAGCCTTGACTTTTAAACATCATGTCAACCAAGTTGCGGGCACCTGTTTTGGAGCCATCGGACTTTTGAAAAGGGTGTTTCCCTATATACCCGATGGTCACAGGAAAACCCTAGTCCAGGCACTAGTGATCAGTAGATTGGACTACTGTAATGGCCTTCTTTTGTCAACTAATGAAGGCCAATTAAACAAACTACAAGTAGTCCAAAACACGGCGGCGAGGTTAGTTCTCAATGTTCCATCTAGAACTCCCTCCCGCCCTCTACTAGCTAAACTTCACTGGTTGCCAGTGCGGCAACGCACGAAGTTTAAAATTCTGTGCACCATTCATAGGTGTCTGATAGGAAAGGGCCCTAAATATTTGACTAAAGCTTTTTTACCCTATGTGCCAGGCCGATCACTTCGATCGAGTAATCTGCATTTATTACAGGTTCCTAAAATAAAAAAATCTCGCCAGGGAGGCCGGGCTTTGGCACACACAGGACCCGTCCTTTGGAACTCCCTTCCCCTTCAACTTAAACTCACCACCAATCATTTATCCTTTCGCAAAACCCTTAAAACTCACCTCTTTTCCACCATTTAATCAGCCTATGGTTTACTATTTCTGTTTATGACCAGGCCGGAGCTCAAATATTCCTGTCTATTTCAAGCGCAGAGATATCCCTTCGGGGATCTAATCAGGCGCTATACAAGCACATAAATAAATAAATAAATAAATAAAATGAAGGGAGTCCTGCGGAGACCTGTTGTCGCAGCCGCAGGCTCCCTTCTGCTCAATTGATGTATTAAAACCCATAGGGGATGCTAATAAAAACGGTAATAAATTGAGCCTAAAACGACAAATAAAATACCTCTCCTGGGCATTGTGCATGAGGCGCAAGTACGGCTCCATACCATCCGTGGTTACTAATAGATTGTGTGCTCTTACCGTAATTTTCGCCTCTTCTGCCTCAGCTCTAAGCTTTATTCTAGAATTTATAAAAGCCTTCTTTATATGCAGCTTATGCGAAGGAACAATTTTTTCTGGGTTACTAAAAAGGGAGCTGTACCCCAATGCATCCAAATTTGCCTTTACATAGCTGAGCCATGATATTCTCATTCATTTGTCTTTTTTAAGGCAGTCACTTAGGATTTCTCTACTCAAGGTGGCATCAGGGTTACACCATATTTTAATCCAAGCCAGTATTGGTCTTCTTTTGATGAAATCTTCCAAGTATTGCATTCCCAATTCTTTATGAGCTATTGATGCTGGAACACTTTGGGGAATTTTGAGGATAGACCTTAAGTACCTATTTTCTTCCGTTTGTAATTTGCATACATTGACAAAACCCCATACTTCAGCCCCGTACGTAAGTTTTGAACAACACATGGAGCTGTACAAGTTCATTATTTGCTCAGGGCACCATCTGCCCACCCTCCTACCGTAACCTGCAATGGCTCCATTGGTGGATAACATTTTGGAACACCGGTCTTCCACCAAACTATCAAATTTTAAGGCTTCATCGAACAATATGCCTAGGTAAGAGAATGACTTCACCCTTTGGATCTTATGATTTCCAATCGTGAACACTGGCTTTACCCCTGATTTGTGCCCTGCTACCATAACAAATGATTTTCCCAGGTTTACAGACAAATCCAGTTCTCCCATACACCTCCTGAGGCGCAGCCGGGAGAACGCTTTTGCTAAAACTGACCTTTGCTTTTAAAAATTGTGTGCTTACTTGTTTTTAACTGTGGTGTCCTCGCTGGGCATTTGTTTGCTGGCCGATCCCCGAAGGCCATAGGCCATGCCCCCTCCCGCTAGCCACGCCCCCAACCGAAGGCATTTAACCACGCTGAGTGCAAGCGTCTGCCAGAGGTTATACTATCTCCTGAGGCACAGCCGGGAGAACGCCATTACTCGCTTTTAACTTTTTTGCTTGTAAAATTGTTTCAGTACTCACTGATTTACTTGGCTCTGGGCACTTGTTTCCTTTGATCCCTATACTCTGGGCACTCCCGCGCAGCTGAATCGAGCGCTGCTGCGAGCCACCACCCTTTCGCCGCCATCCCCCAGAGGCCACAGGCCACGCCCACCACCTACAGGTCACGCCCCCTCCGTTCATCCCCTCCATAAACAATGTGCTTCGCCCGGTCGCGCAGCGGACGGGCGCAGCGGGCGCGCCGTCAGCGCGCCGAAGGCGCACCAAAGGCAAGCCCGTCTGCACCCGTCCTCGACCGGCAGGGACCAGGGGCCATGGACCCTGCCCTTTCCTTAACCTATACCCCAGCTCAACTCCTGTCCTTCAACAACGGTCAGCACATTGACCCTCTTCTGCTTCAGCGCATTATCGCTCTGGACATCTTATCCCCATTAGTTCCACCACCCTTACTCACGCCATCTTCCCCCTTGTCCCAGTCTTGTCCCATTTTGGTTCCCCCCTCCCCCCTCCTCTTCTAGCATGGCCACTGCCTACCTGCTCAATACTAGATCTGCGAGTAGACATCAGCTGGAGATCTTCAATTTATTAGACACTGACACCCCTGATTTTCTCTTCCTTACGGAAACTTGGTTCTCTGCTGATTCCCTTCCTGATCTCCTCTCCGCCCTCTCCGACTCTTACTATGCCCTTCGGGCGGATCGTCCCGCTGGGAAACTCGGGGGGGGGGGGGAGTGGCGATGATCATCCGCTCCAGTCTTCAGTTTCAGTCTCTCTCCTATCGTCCCATCTGTGGAGTAGATTTCCTAGTTGCCCGTTCAGTTAGTCTCAGGGCCCCCCTTACTATAGCCCTTTTCTATCGCCCTCCGCATTACATGTCCTCCTTTTTTTCCTGCTCTTCAGGAACTTCTGGCTACGCTCGTTGTCAATAATTCCTCTGTGCTTCTTCTTTTAATTATTGGCCGGGCGACCCCAGAGAAGACTTGTCTTCTAAGGATTTCTCTGCTACCCTTCAGTCTCTTAGTTTTTCCTCACACATTCACTCCCCCACTCATATTCACGGTCATGTCTTGGACCAAATTTGGTCAGCTAATTGTCCCATTCCTCCCCCCATCATCCTCCTCTGCACCTGGTCTGATCATTCACTGATTCCTTTTTCCATTGAGCTCAGAACGCAAGAGAGGCCCCCCCTACCTAAAAACATCTTGGCCCGAAATTGGAACCGGGTGGACCTTGACTCTTTGTGTGTCTCTCTTGCTTCCTCTGGCCCTGACCTAAGCAACCTCCCTATTGACCATCAAATAGACGCCGTAAATCACTGGCTGTCTTCTTCCTGTGATTTAGTCGCCCCCCTCAGGAAAGTCAAGACGTGTCGCCCCCATGACGCTCAAAAATGGTTTTCAGACGAGCTAAAAATCCTCAAACTGGACCTTAGACACTCCGAACGTCATTGGAGGCGTAAATACTGCCCTGTTTTACGAGCTAAATACAAAACGCTTTTGGCGAGCTACAAAAAAGCCATATTGCGAGCCAAAACCATCTACTTCTCGGAAAGAATATCCCTTTCAGCCAATAAACCTAAGGAGATCTTCTCTATAGTTTGCAATCTTGTTGCATCCGACAGAGCCAATCTGAACATTATCCCTTCCCAAGACCTTTGCCTTTCTCTTAACGACTTCTTCCTGGAGAAGATTGCCAAGATCAAATCAAACATTCCCTTTGTCTCTCCGTCCCCTCCTTTTTCTGCCCGCTCTCTGTCCTCTATTTCTCTTAACCAGTTTCCCCCTATCTCCTTGGATGTGTTCTTGGCTCTACTCCAGAAAGTGAAGTCCGGTTCCCCAGCCGACTGTGCGCCAGCCTGCTTTTTGAAAGTACTTTTCACCCATTGCCCTGACCCTCCTCTCTTCCTTCTTAATTTTTCTATTTCCTCTGGTTCTGTCCCCAAGTACTTTAAATCCGCTATAGTTCGTCCTATCTTAAAAAAACCTGGTCTAGACCCTTCCCTCCCCTCTAACTTTAGGCCTATCTCCCTTCTCCCCTACCTCGGAAAGATCCTGGAGAGCTACATCACTTCTTGTCTCTCTTCCTACATCGAGGACAACCACCTCCTGGCCTCCCACCAAGCGGGTTTCCGACCGGCTCACTCCACCGAGTCAGTTGTCCTGTCCGTCTTGGACGAGCTAAAGAGTAAGGCAGATTCTAACTTGCCCCAAGCCCTGGTGCTCCTCGATCTGTCCGCTGCGTTTGACACGGTCGACCATGCCATCCTTCTCGACCGTGTCGGCGCAGCGGGCGTTCGGGGCACTGCCCTCTCTTGGCTCGCCTCCTTTCTTAAAGATCGAACTCAGGCGGTTCATCTTTCCTGCTACTCTGCCCCCTCCCGCTTGGTCCCCTGTGGAGTTCCCCAAGGCTCCTCTTTGTCCCCTCTCCTTTTCAACCTTTATATCCGTCCTCTTATTCTTTCCCTTCTTGATATGCGGGTCTCCGTGTACAACTACGTGGATGACCTCCAGCTTGTTTTTGATCTTTCCTCTCCCTTGCACTCCCCACCCAAATTCCACTCCACCCTGGTCTTTATTTCAGATTGGATGAATCGGAACCAACTGAAGCTTAATCTGGACAAGACGGAGTTGGTCCTGACTGGCTCTTCCCCTTCCCCTTCCCCTTGGTCGACTGCCTTTTGGGCTTCCATCTCTGGCCCCCCACCTTTACCAGCGGCCTCGGCAAAGACCTTGGGCATTAGAGTCAGTCGGGACCTCTCTATGCATGCCCAGATCAACTCGGTTGTCTCCTCCGGTTTTCTTTCTCTCCGAATCATCCGAAAGGTGTCCCGTTTCTTTTCTTCTGAAGCCCTTAAGCTCATTATCTTGGCCATGATTCTTTCCCATCTCGATTACGGGAACAGCCTGTACGTGGGCATTCAAGCGTATGAACTTTGCCGCCTACAGGCTGTTCAGAATCAGGCCGCCCGCCTTAACCTTCACCTCCCAAAATCTTCCCACATTACCCCCGTTCTGAAAACACTTCATTGGCTCCCCATCTCTCAGAGATCCCTCTTTAAGATGGGCTGTCTGGTTTTCATGGCTCGAGCCCGCATCGGCCCAGCCTTTATTAACTCTCTCATCACTCCCTATACTCCCAACCGTTCCCTCCGTTCCTCTAATCAGTTCCTCTCCAATGTACCTCGGTTCCGTAGATCCAAAACCGGAGGCACCAGATTCTCTGTTTTGGGTCCCTCTTTTTGGAACAGTCTCCCTCTACCAATCAGATCCATCACTGTTTATTCCCAATTCCGTAAGGCCCTAAAAACCCATTTGTTTTCTATTGCTTACTCCTGCTAAACAGTTTTGGCTTCCCCTATCTCCCTCAGTTTATCACCTCTAGCGCCAGGAAGCCGCTTGGTCACAGTGCGCTTTATTAAGAACCTTTTCATTTCATTTCATTTCATTTCATTTCAAAGCTGACAAACCCATCTATTAGGGTTTGAAGGCTCCTCGGGGTACGGGCAAGCAAAACTGCGTCGTCCGCGTATAGCAGTACTGGGATAAAACGTGCACCAGCTCTGGGACAATCAGTCTTCAGGTTTAATAAGTGCTGTTCTAGCCCATTAATGTAGAGTGAGAATAGGAAGGGGGCAAGAATGCACCCCTGCCTAACCCCACTCCTACAGGGGAACGAATCAGTCAGACCCCCCTCCATGTTGTACCGTACTTTTGCCGAGGTATCAGTATGGAGCTCCCTTAAGATATTAACCAGGCCCACCTCAATACCCATGCTCAACATCATAGCCCATAATTCTTTCCGGTTTACATGGTCAAATGCGGCCGCCAGGTCCATAAAGCCCAAATACATATTATCGTTACTTACTTTAATGTATTTGGCTGTTAACATATAAAGATTCAAACATTGATCACCCGTGGACCTTCCTGACCTAAACCCGTACTGGGTGTTGGAGATAAAATTGTTTACCTCTGCCCACTCAGTTAGGCAATTAAGAATCCCCCTCCCTAATAGTTTAGCTGACACATCTATCAGGGAGATATGCCGGTAGCATTTCGGGTTGTCCCTATTTTCTTTTTTAAAGATGGGAACTATAGTGGCGGTCGACCATGATCGTGGGAGGCCCGACTTAACAGCCGCGTTGATGACCTGTGTCATTAATGGTGCCCAAAGGTCCGTACAGCTCAGAAATAAATCAGGGGGGAGCCCATCTGGACCTGGGGCTTTATTTTTTGACAAGCTCTCAATCCCATCTTTAATCTCTTTAAGGGTGAATTCTATTGGTACACAATTAAGTATGCTACCAACATCACCCTCCTCCATTGCAGCCTAGTGATTGTATAGGCCCTTAAAGTGTTCAATCCATTGTTCCGGTAGGATGTTAGACCCTATGTTCTTGACAGTAGTCTCATTAAAACAAGGGTTGTTAATTACCCTCCAGAACTCTGACATGTCCTTGCTCTCTGCGGCTTCTCTAAGATCCGCCCAGGCCTCCACCTTTAATTCCTCTTTCCTTCTATTTACTTCCTTTTTATAAGCCTGTCTGCTCCGTAGTATTTCCAGGTTATCCCTAGGTCTTTTTTTAGGTTACATTTGAGTTCCCTTAAGGCTCGAGAACAATTACCATCGAACCATCAATGTGCTGATTTGGTTCTCAATGGTGCCTTAATTCTCAATAACCCATCCACTATATCAGTTAATTGTCCGAATGTTATCAGCAACAATTGTCCCTCTATTTCCATGTCTAAACAGTCCTCTATGCTGGCTCTGCCTACCTCCATCAATAACTTGTAAAAACGTGCCTCATCTAGATTAGCCCACCTGAGCCGACGTCCCTGATCAGTAACCTTCTCCATAATCCCAGTATGTTTTCTGCGGGCCCCAAACACTTCCTCACACTGCAGGTTAAGTTTTAGAGGGTTATGGTCACTGAATATGCTCCATGTAATTCCTACAGTAATTATCCTCTTTTTAAGTGCCCTTGACACCAGTATAAAATCAATGCATGACAGGCACCCTCTCCCTTTGAATGTGGGTGGTAAGGTGCCATTCTCTTCCCTAGCCATCATACTCATAGTGTGCACAAGGTCATACTTATCTATAATCTTACTGAGGGTTAGGCCCGCTTCTGAATGTTCAAAGTGGGGTCCGGTAGTTACTGGGCAAGATGACCATGTTTCATCAGTGCGATCCAGCGCTTGACAAAGATGACAATTAAAATCACCTGCTATAATATTACTGGGTGAAACCCCCTTCTTATCTATATTTACTTCGCCCAGTCTTGTTGCCAATTCCAAAAGAACTGAGTGATTCCTACTATCACTGACTCTATTATAAACGTTAAAAATTCTCATAGTAAGTCCTCTCCCCCTAAACTGTACTACCTGTAAATCACATGCAGACCTGCCCACTTTTGACCAACTACCCACCAAGCTCAGATTCACATAAATTGATAAGCCACCCTTGGCTCTCCCCGATCTGGATTCTTGTGCCGGTTCGAAAAAACACTTGTATCCCTGTATGTGGAATGGGCAATTATCCAGGGCCCACGTCTCTTGCAAGATAATGACTTGATATTGGCTGATATATGTGCGCCATTCATGATTATTACATTTAGCTGCTATTCCCGCTATATTCCATGAAATGATTTTAACCACACCGCAATCCATACTCAGAACCTCTGTACTGGTTTCATTCTGCATACAAACCCCCTCCACTAGTACTACTCTTTCCTCTGGTATCTGGGCACTTGTGAAGGAGCTAACTGCCCTTCCTATGTGTTGGTTGTCAACATTCCTATAACAACGGATGCAGATAACTTTTTTGCCCTGCCATTCCACTCTGCTTGATCATTCACCGTTTTGTTCCCTCTGTTTTCCCGCCCCGCAATCTTCCTGGCGGGCAGTCAATCATTGCTATCCAGTGAACTAAGTGCCTGATAACGGTTACTTAGCCTAATTCCACTAAGCAAAGGTGGTGTCAGGTAATTCACTTGTCTGCTCACCCCTATTCCTGTACTTGATGGGTGATAAAAGAAGCCCAGAGACAAAACGTTAACAAAATCATGTTGAATTCTGCCCGAGCCCGCCAGCTTTAAAATGTCAGAGACCAGCCTTGGGCAACCAAAATTCACCACCACACAATCCCCCTCCATCATTTTGCTTGAAGTACCCACCCATGGCACTCTACGCACCATTTTAATGTGTTTACATAAGTGTTCCCCCAACACAGTTTTGGCAGAAAGGAAATGTAATCCTTTGTTTTTAAGGGCATTCCAATCTTCAGCACGAGCTTCCTTAATTTTCGGTACATTTGCCAATACAACTGTGTAAGGGCAAGCCTCTGGTGGAAGGTTAAGAGAAAACTCCCTTTTTGCTTGGAATGCCCGTGGGCCTGGATTCCCAGCCATAGTCACGGGTCCATCCTGGGTGCCCTGCCTTAAAGGAATGTTTGTAGTGTGGGTGACCGGGCCAATATTGGATACCGTTATTGGGGTCATGGGAGTTATCAACGGATCTACCAAGTCATTTACTCTAGGTGTGGTCCTATCCAATGCAAGGGTTATATCAGCACCTTGTATGTTTGTTTTAGCTTTTGTTTGTCCCGTGCCTTCTGATATCCTCTTCTCCATTAAACTTAGCCTCGGTTCTATTTGGTTCAACTTAGCCATAACTGGTGTTATATAATGTGCTAATCACTCATCTAAAAGTGTAACAAAGTCCGTTATCTTGAGACCTCCTCCCTCATGTGAACCCTTCTCTAGATCTATTACCTCAACCGTGGGCGTGGCCTTGTCCATACTATCTTTAGCGATTTCCGCCCTCTGCTCTGATGGCTCCCGAGTGAGTTTTGTAGTTCTAGGCTGTTTGGCGTTTTGCCTACTACCCTTTGGGGGATTACAGGCCTTTCTTTTGCCTAACGTGTGTTTAATAGCCCCAATAGAGGCTGCCTTCGTGGCCTTAGTGGTCAAAACTGCCCTTGACTTCCTATTATGCGTTAGTGGTGGTGCAGTAAGATGCCTGTCTGGTAATACAGGGCCCAATTGGGAGGGGGAGTTACCTTCCAATGAGGCGCCGTTTGCATCTATAGTTGCATGTACAGTTGCTATTGTGACTAACTGATTCCCTACTTTCTCTGCCGGAACAAAGGGAGTAGCAGAACAATTTAAAGGATCAGCCATGAGCTGATTCCCAGAGGGTTCGCCAATGGGGAGGTTATATCTTGAAACAATAGTGGGATGCTATCGTTGAGGGACACATCATGTCCCTTGCTCTCGTGAATCAAGGCAGGAGGGGGTGATGCAGCGTGCTGTATACGTCGCAGGGATGATCGTTTGTTTTTAATTAATTCAACAGAGCGGCGTCTCTCAGATCGCCGCTCAGAAAGAGCAATATCCCTGTCAGTTACCGATAAGGGTCGGGTAACAAAATTGTCAAGAGTACCTCGTTTATCGCCCACTGCCATAGTCGGTTTGTCCTTGGAGGTAGACATCCGTAATGTAGTTGCGTCACAGATAGGGAGGTGGCCCAGCCCAGCCTCCTCTGGCCTCAGAGGGCCCGCCCTTTGCCCGGGCTTCGCCCGGCGTCCCGCTCGGCGGGAGGATGGTCAGATTTGAAGGTCGCGTGACAGGCCGTGGGCGGGGCTAGCAGGGGGCGCCGGCAAGCAGCAGAACGCCGCGCAGGGACTCCTGGTCAAGCGAGTCCCTGCAGCGCTCCTCCCCTACAGGTGATGGTCGCGGTCTCGCCCCCAGGGCACACAAGATTCACGACGGCTCCCTCACGGCGTCTGAACGCCGCGCTGCGGCACCCGCGAAGCGGGTGTGGCAAGTCTTGGCGGCGGGGCAAGGCAAGACAACAGCGCCAGGGATTGCAGCACCAGCCAGCTCCAGATTTGTCCTCACTCTCAATCAGCATCCAAGGATTCAAAAAGTCAGTCATTTTGTTAGAAGTAAGCTGCTTCCCATTATCCGATACCAGTATGCGTGGACTTCCTTCAATGGAGAAACACTTGTCTAAAAAGTCAATGACGGAATCCGAGTCAACTGTTTGGACAAATTTATGATATATCCACTTGCTGTAGTACTCACTCACAACAATTAGGAATCTAGACTCTTGCTCCAAAATCTGAAATGGTCCAGCCATGTCAATAGCAATTTTGTACCACGATGAATTGGGAATTGATACAAGTTGCATCTCCTGCACCCTAGGCTTCCAGTGTTTATCTGATCTAATACATACATTGCATTTTTCTACAAATAAATTAACATCAAGGTCCATCTGGGGCCACCAATACTGTCCCTTTAATATTTTCTTAGTCATGGTGGTACCCAAGTGAGACTTATGAGCTGCAGCTATTAATTTGTTTCTAAGTTTATATGGGGGAACCATTAAATCACCCCTCATAAGAAACCCTTCAACAATGCTTAACTCATCAGATATTTGAAAAATATTTTGAATTCTGAAGATAGATTGCGAACTGGAGGCCAATTATTAGACATATAACTTTTAACTTTCATCAAAACAGCATCTGATTCTATGGCTTTTAACCATTCTTGTTCTAATATTGCATTGCCAGGCTTCTGAAAGCTGGCTATAGATGACACTACACACTCTGTTTCATCCACATTCTGAATCTCAGAATTGTCAGTGGGCAACCTGGAAAGAAAATCAGCTCTGATGTTGTCCTTACCTGAAATATGCCTTATAGAGAAATTGTACTCTTGCAACTTAGCAAGTAACCTCACAAACCTGGCCGAAGCCTTCCCATTGCCTCTCCCGTACCCGTCAAACATGAAAGTGAGAGGCTTGTGGTCGGTTACCAATTCGAAATTTTTCCCCCACAAATACATTTTAAGTTTATCCACTGCCCAAACACATGCGAGAGCTTCCCTCTCGATAGTACTGTAGTTTTTCTCAGCCTCGGTCAACCTACGTGAAATGAAAGCCACAGTGTGAACACACTTATTGACTTTCTGGGTAAAAACTGCACCTATGCCCACTGAGCTGGCATCTACAGTAATTATGTTGGCCCCTTTAGCGTCAAACGTCTTTAAAGTGGGTGCATTTACAATAGACTTTTTAATTTCTGAAAAGGAATTATCATGTTGAACTTCCCATATAAACTGTTGACCTTTGCGTAATAGAGCTCTCAAAGGCTCGACTAAATTGGCATAATTTTCTATAAATCTAGAATGATATTCGCTGAGTCCTAAAAACGACCTCAACGAATCCCTATCTTCAGGTTTAGGAGCATCAGAGATAGCCTTAACTAAATTGATTTTCGGTTTAATACCTTCGTTGCTAAGAACATGGCCCAAATACTCCAGTTCGGTCTTAAGAAATTCACATTTGCTCTTAGATACAGTCATACCCTTCTCTTGCAACTTACCAAGTACAGAATCCAAAATAGCATTGTGTTCGCTTACAGACTCTGCATGAATGAGATTGTCATCCTGAAACTTCTGGACACCTACCATTCCCCCGAACATATTTTCCATTAGCTTTTGGAAAACGCTAGCTGAAGACGCCAGACCGAAAGGTAATCATATGTATCTGAAAGCTCCAAGGGGAGTGATAAACGTGGTAAATTCGTTAGATTAATCATCAAGCTTGACCTGGTGGTACACTGACCTGAGATCGATAAGTGAAAAATATTTAGAACCTGCAGTGGCAGCCAAAATTTCCTGAATCTTGGGTAGGGGAAAACAATCCACCAAAATGTTTTTGTTAAGCGATCTCAGATCAGCGCACAAGCGGAATTCTCCACTTTTTATTTCAATTAATACAATACCCGAAATCCATTCAGCGGAATCTGCTGGTTCAATAACTTCTTCACTGACAAGTTTGTCTAGTAATAATTTCAAATCATCCTTGGGTGTTAAAGGTAGAGACCTAACTTTATGTCTAACTGGCACAGCATCTTTTTTGAGTTGTATCTTATGTACAAACCCTTTTACACATCCTATTCGGTCCTCGAAAAGAGACTCATACTTACTTAAAATAGAGGAAATACTTTCATTTTTGCATGTAATGGACGAAACATCAATACTTGATATAAAACCTTCATCAAGTACAATAGGGTCTTCAGCACCAGGCTTTAAAATTATCTTTAACTTGGCAAGATCTCTCCATCCCACAATGTCTCTGCCACGTTCAGCAACATATATTTTGGTTTTCACACATCTACTTTTAATATTTAAAATATCTTCAAAAAACCCAAAAATGTTGATGTCAAATTCCCCAAAAGCTTTAGGGTTAACATCAGATTTAAGCAAATCGACATTCGGCCAATGTTGAAGAAATTTTTTGTCAGAAATTATTGTAATTGGCGAACCAGAGTCAGCCATTATGTGCAGTTGAAACTCACCCACATTAGCCAACCCTAATGGGCCTTTGATATTTTTGTATTCATCTTCAATAGTTAACACAATGTTTGAACACATACTCTCATCAAATTCTTCTACACTACTTACTTTAGTAGGTGTAAAACGTTTCTGGCCAAAAGTACCACACACGCCCGCAAAATGCCCTACCTTTTGGCATCTTGTGCATTTCTTCCCAATTGCCGGGCAACTCAAAGAATCAGCCTTGTGATTGTGAGAACCACATCTAAAACATACAAATTGAGATGTGTTAATATTTGTATTCGCTCTAAACTTGTTGTTTGAATAATTTTCCTTTTTCTTTTTATCATTTACGAAATATACACTGGAATTAGAACTCGATGCTTTTGCTAACTCTCTTGAACCCTCTAATGACCGTTCAATACCTTTGGCAATATCAATTGCTTCAGACAGGGATTGGGCTTTTGCACACTAATAAATGTTCTTGGATTTTACGTTCATAGCAGTGGAAAACCAATTGATCACGTATATACTCATCTACCCTATCTTGGTAATCACATTTAGTTGCCAACACTCTTAAACTTGCTATGTACTCCTCCACATTCTCATTTTCATCTTGCTTTCTCATCACAAACCAGTGTCTGCCCACCATAATGTTTTCTTCCTCATCGAATTGCTTTTCAAGCCTCTTAACAGCTTCTTGGAATTCATCTAAAGGAATAAACTGACCAGGGGCTGGTTCATAATCTGTCAGACTATAGAAAATTTCTTGACCAGCAACACCTAAAAGTCCAACAAGAATAGCTTTCTTTCTTTCAGCATCAAATTTCTTACCATTTATGGCAATTAAATAGTTTTCAAATGCTCTATACCAATTGCGCCACTTCATGACTGGTTTACCAGGTTCATTAAGAAATGCTGCTGGAGCACTGACATTTAACTCACTTGTCATAACTTTCTGCTTGGGATCCGAAGTCTCTTTCTTTATGAATAAATCAATTTTGACAGACTAAATTAAACAATGCCCGTTTACAATCTGAAGATCATACGTTGTACCATTCGTTAATAAATTCCGTGAATTGCCAACTGTTTACTTCATTACCTTTCCGTTGTATAAGCTGCTGAGAGGAAAACAAAAACAAAATGGCGTCGACGATGCCGTGACGTAAACACTTGAATCACCGGCTGAAGCACAGCTGAGAAGAGCGAAGAATGACAGTTTAACTGGAACAACTGTCAACGGTAACTGCACTCCTATACAGAAATCCAGTCAATCGCAAGTATTACACGCTGTCAATTTCTGCCGCAAAAGAATGTAATACGTAACTTGCCTTAAAGTTTCGTTGTGTAAGCTTGATACGTAAGATCCCGCTCTGAGTACTCTTCGTCAGTTCGCCAACACGAGGTAAGAAGTATCTTACTCAAGAAATTGCAGTCGAGCCGAGAAACAATGGAAAATTAAATTAATATATAGCCAAATATTTATATAAAAATGCAATAAAAGCACTTGCCTTGAAAATTTGACTAAGCTGCTCCAATATGAATCTCTCCACAAGCCGGTCACTCTAATTCACGTCCCGAACTCGTCGCCATGTATGTTGTAGAATGGAAGTCAATAAACCGAAGGGAACTGGATGTATTTTAAAGTATTTATTTAATTATAACGAGCTTGCGAGATGAAAGGGAAAAACAGCTGTAAGGGAAAGGTATGGAGTCAGGAATGACAGGTGGGTGTTGACGTCACATAAATAACAGATACCAACGTTCCAATACGCGTCATACGATGAACCAATAACAGAGGAGGGAGGAGTGCTGTGTGGAAAGACTAGACCTGCAACACTCACGGTAGCTCCGGGTCACAGTTTGCGGTTGCTATCACTGCCTCTCCTCCCTGCCCTTCAAAACTCCACAAATCTTGAAGGGCGGCTGCGGATGAGGCATTGCAATGTGGACGGCAGTGGGCCAAAACCACTGCCCGCTTCCTTGAGTTCGATGGAGCCTCAAGCAATTCAATGCTCAAATATCTTTTTGAAATTGCCCAATGTCATACAGGAACAGAGAAAGCAATCGGAGCAAACATTGGCAAAGCTAATCGGTCTGAGCTTGTCAAGCAATTATTTTCAAATGTATTTGTTGTAAACATATGCAATATGCGAAATAAATGGTAAGTATATACAAATATGAAATGAAGGCATGGGCCTACGAGCCCAGGCACACAAACCCTGGCACTAAAATGCTCTGCTTTTCAGGCAGCTGTGCACATGGGATAAGGCAAAATGCCATCACTCACAGTACAAGCGAGCCAGTGGATGAAGAGGGCTAACCCATTGCCCCATGATATATGCAGTGGCGGTAGGAAGCCAAATGTGAATGAGCAATAAAGGAAGAGGCTGGACAAAATCTCCTCTATGTATGTAGATATGTATTTTGATTATGATTTTTTGTCAAACAGGCTGGAGAGAGACCTAAAGCTATTTTTAGCTCACACATACAAAGTAAACATACATAAAACATAGACATAGTTTAGAGGTTGCCGGTGTCGCAGCTGCGACCTCTGGACTTCAGCTTGCAACCCCTGGCATGTTGTTTACGACCCCTGGCTAGCAGAACACACATATGTAAATATAATTTAAAAGCTCTGCAGCAAGACTCGAGACCCTCAAGAAGCGCTGGGTTGGCCCCTTTCTCAGCTCTCTACAGCCTGTCAGAGGGAGGTGGGGGGAGGAGGGGTTAGGGCAGTTCTCTGAGGTAAAGCCCAATGATCTTCTATACAGGAATAGTGTGTTGTGTACAACCAATTTATTTTCACTTTTGCATCAGTTCTACATTTGCATGCGGGGGGCCTCTGTTTAGAGAAGGAGACATGAAGACTGGCATGAGGTGTTCAGAATTTGGGTACTCATGGCAGTGATGTGTGTGTGTCTGTGTATGCAGGCATCATTTTTGTGTGTTGGAGAGATCCACGGCCTGTGCTTGTTGTCATTCCAAACCCGCAAAACATAATTTTTTGCCTTTCTCTTACATATGCTAAGCAGAAACCCACAATACTATGTACACAGTACTAGTTGTGGTGCTGGTAAATAAATGTAAGTGTGTGTGTCTGTGTGTATATATGGAACAAGAGCGACGGACAGGTTGCTGCAGCGGTTTCACGGATTGAATTTTATATATATATATATATATATATATATATATATATGCGTGTGACGCTCCCCAGATGCACCATGACAAACAGCACTACCAGGCAGAAAAACGGACACAACTCCGGTAAGTTCTGCAGCAGAATTTCTTTTATTTTTTCATAAATGCAGTGTCAAGGGTGCCGCGATCCGACGCGTTTCGGCGATCCTGTCGCCTTGCTCACCATATATATGTATATATGCACATATATATATATCAAAAGCAGGCACTGTCGTGTCCTCAGCAACACAGAAAGCTCGCATTCCAAGATATGTGTAAAAGAAAGAGTTATCTGGCAAACCTTTTTAGCTCGAGCAATTTATTGCTCGAAACCTATTACATGTGACCAAACTCTCTTGAACAAGCCGGATTTCCTACAATGCATGTTGTGTACTGGAGCGTAAAAGCTTCCCCAGGCGCGCGCTTGGCCTCACTTACACCCCATATGCCTGCTCCCCCTCCCCCGCCCCCCACGCCTCGCACCAGACTCCCCCTCCACTCGCCATATGCTCGTTCCCTCCCACTGGCAGCCTGCGGCTACTGATCACAGTAAAGGCTTTGATCTATCTCACACCCCTCTCCCACTCCCCCCTCCCACTTGCTCCTACTGACCATGTAAAGGGGATGACACTGGAACAATGGCTGCCTCGCCAGAAATGGCCTTCTGTCGACCCCTTCTTACATCCTCCAGACATGGCTGAGGCAGCTTCTTCCTGCAGTTTGTTCTTAGGTCCATGCACACCACAACTTCGCCTTGCTTTGTTGTATTTTTTCATTGTTAAGGTTCACATTTATTCGCAATTCGCCATGTTCCTTTAGTTTCTGTCTCACTCTCTCCTACCCCTTCACTGTCTTGGCCTCTCCACTCTTCCTCTATTTCTGTCTCACTCTCTCCTGCCCCTTCACTGTCTTGGCCTCTCCAATCTTACTCAATTTCTGTCTCACTCTCTCCTGCCCCTTCCCTGTCTTGGCCTTTCCGCTCTTCCTCTATTTCTGTCTCACTCGCTCCTGCCCCTTCACTGTCTTGGCCTCCCCTCTCTTCCTCTATTTCTGTCTCACTCTCTCCTGCCCCTTCACTGTCTTGGCCTCTCTGAGGTTCTGTAAATTACGAATTCGTTCGTGCTCAGCCTCCATTTTGTAATCGCCGCCATTTTGTGTTGCCCTCACTCAGGCAGCGCGGCGAACGCGATGTTTTTGTCGTTTCTGCATTTACGTGTCAGGTGGTTTCCTTGCTTATGTTTACTAACGAGTGTCAGGGTCTGGCCGAGTACACTAATTCCTGTCTGAGCTGATTAATCCCCGTCCGGACTATTTGTTGGCTCACACCATTCTTTCCTCCAGGTTATCTTATCTGCTGTCCTTCGCTACATGTCTCATGCATTCTCCTGTTTCACGATTGTCCTTCTACAACATGCAGCTGTGTTTTCTCTACTCGTAAATCAAGTTGTGTGGATTCACTTTTAATTTACTCAAGGGGTCGAGTAACAAACATACCCGGGAAACTTGAGTTGCTTTGGACTTAGAGCATTGTCTATAACGTTTGCTTATGTCTCATGCTCTTGTGTGATTGCATTTTGCATTGTATTGTATCGTATATAAACCTGTGCGCCACGGAGTTAAGTGGCAGTCTCTTTTGAACCTCGTTATACTGACGACTTCTAAGACCACTGTACTAGCTGCAGCTAATAAATACCATCTTCTACACCAGACGAAGAGTCCGTGTCTCTGTTTTTGACAAGGCAGGTGAATCCCGGGGATCTTAGGCGTACCCTGCGCCGCCGGGCCTTAAGGCTGCGGTTCTCCAACTGGCGCCCAACGTGGGGCGACTTCAGAGGTAGCGGTTAAGCCCGATGGTCGTGAGGAGCCCCGCAAGAAAATTCTGGAGGACGTGCACCACGTGATTGACCCCTGTATGTCGAAAGTGGACCGAAGGTCTTTGACAGCGCGGCTACTCCTTTCCGACGGCTGCTGAAGACTGCTGCTCTGACTGTCGCCCTGCCTTGGACCCTTCTGATGATGTTTGGTAAAGCGAGACGATAGACGGACCTTCGCTGGTGTAGGACGATCCTTAGTTAAGTATTTGGTGGGTCGCTCCCACAATCCTTTGTTTTGTTTTGTTTTTGGGTTTTTATTCGGGTATTGCAATAACCGAAGCCAAGGGGTGAGTACGTTTGTACTGTTTCTTTGATTTATACCCCTTGTTGTTTGTGAGCAGTCTAGAGAAGTAACGATGCCTGGACTGAGTAAGTTCAAAAGAATTTGTTGTTTCGGTTGTACGAGGGATTCCCAGTTGGAGGATTCATGTCCGATCCCTCCAGTTGGAACTCCCACTTATGAGCTCTATTCTAAACATGGTATTGGTCCCATTACCTCGAGACATGGGTCCAATACACGAAGAATAGTGGAGTTTTGAGATGGCCCCAAAATGGTTGTTTTGACTCCGCCATATTAGATCATTTGGAAACGATCCTGTTTAGAAGAAAAGCCCGGGCGGCAATGTTTGACTCTTTTCACCTATGGCGTAAGGAAGCCAAACAGAAAGAAATTAAGCAAGCGAAAAAGGATAAGAAAGCACAAAATATGTCCATTATAGAGGCTGCTCAGCAGTTTAAAAATAATGAAACAGATGGTACGAATGAGATATTAGAGAGACAACATCGCATGGCGATAGATAGATGCTATCCGATGTTGCCTACTTCCTCTTCAGATAAAAGTAAGGAATTAGAAGAAGATTCCCTAATGTCTTGTTTATTGAATTCACCTGCGCCCTATGCCCAAAATCCTAATGCACCTTTGTTGCCCCCTCCTATTGCTCAACCAGTGGTTGCTCAATTGCCGATTATTCAGCAACCGGCTCAGCCCATTAATGCTTCCCTGCCTGCTTCTGCTCCGTCTTTACAGCCTGCAATTCAGCCCCCACCTCTACAAATCCCCACTTTTGTTCCTCAGCCGGCTGCATTTCAGTCTCCGTTACCTTCTGCATCTGTACTGCCTCCTATTCTCTCGAGGGACTCTCCTACATCACACAGGAGACTAGCTGATGCTGTCTCGAATTACTTTTCTCCCCTTCTCGGGTCTTTGAATCTGTCTCCGGCTTTCTCTAGACGTCAATCCCGTTGTCAACTTCCTCTTACGGACGAGAAAGTAGTTTTGGGTTGCCTCGCTCGTAAATGGATTGAGAGGGGACTAGACTATAGTACCGAAGATATTATGAGTTCCTTTCACCAATGGGTAGAGCCCACGCAGAGATATGTTTTTAATGTCATGTGTCAGACACTTATTAAGGGTTGGGAAGATATGGAGTTAGATACAGTTCCTTCGGAGCTATTGAAGTTACAAGCCGACTTCGATAAAGGCTTTATTGTAGGGACACGAGTTGCAGACGCGGTGAATAAACTCATTGCGTTTCGAACCATGTTTTTGTCTTTGTCCATTTCAGAGACTGATCCTCCCAAAACCAAAGGCATTAAAAATTATCCGATGCGTGAAGTTCCTCCCGTATGGAGGGAAGCAGTAGTTGGCGCACCTCCTGTCCCTGCTCATTTCCAGAGTATATGGGTCCACTAACCCTGGAAAAGGTCTGAAGTATTGGCGCTTAAACAAACTCTTCCGGACCCTCGTAAAAATCCGGCTGGATATTATACGGAATTGTCTCAAACAGTTGACGCTTGTATTATGAATTTGGCCGATATTGATATGTTGTTTGGAAATGTTGTTCCACAAGCATTGTGGGCACGGATTCGTAGGGAAAATCATAATGCTGAATTAGGTGGTGATTGGGCTGCTATTAGAGCCGCTGATGCAGGTCAAGTGGGTGGTGCGAAACCCAATGATCTGATTACGGCCCTACCAGGCAGAATAATTGAATTGATGAAAACTATGATGCCCGCGGTGCGAGTTAATTGGGATAAGCTGACCGCATGTAAGCAAAAGAAAGATGAAAGCGTTTCGGATTTCTTCACCCGCTTTGAAGAGACGTTTATTGATCATAGTGGTCAGGATTTGAGTGTAGAGGGTGGCCAGCGGTTGTTTGTGGATAAGTTTGTATACAACTTGCTCCCTGAATTGTCAAATAAACTAAAGAGTTCTGAAAGTGCATGGGCTGTCTCTTCCCCTGCTAAAATACTGGCTACTGCACAGTATTATGAGAATAGAGATAAGGAGGAGAAGGAGAAACAAGAGAAGAAAAATAAAGATTTGAAAACGAAGGCTCTTTTACAGCAAGCTTAGCCTCCGCGTTCTGCACAGCCTCAGTTTTCTCAACCCCCACAGTTTCAGAAAGTGTTTCAGAAACCTGAGTACTTCACGCCACGTCTTCTGTTAGGTCCTAATCAATGCGCGTATTGTAGAGAAGAGGGACATTTCAAGAATAGTTGTCCGGTTTTATTACAGCGTAATAATGGGATGTCTGCTCCACAAGGTCGTGGTAATTCCCAGTCAGGATCTAGAGGTAGAGGACGAGGTGTGTCCTCTCAGGAACAGCGTTCTATTCCTCCATCTACTACGAATTATTTGGATCAACAGAGAGTTCAGTCCACGCAGTATTATAATGACGATTATTGTGAAGAAAGGGCTGACGATTTTCAGATCGAATAGGACAGCCATGGACAAAGTGAGGGAATTGTGTTGATTCCAGTAGATCAAAATAGGCCATATGTCACGATCAATACTATGGGTGTTTCAGAACCGTTTCTTTTGGATACTGGTGCGATGAGAAGTTCTATTATGCATCCCTGGGGCACCTTTGTCTGGCTTAATAAATACTTCTGTAGGATTTTCCGGCGCCCCAGTTCGTAATCCGGTTTCTTGTCCCTTGCCTGTTTCGATTGGTCCCTATGATTTGAATGCTCCGCTTATTCTGACAACTGGTTGCGGCGAGAACTTGCTGGGTTTGGATTTGTTGAAAAGATTACATGCAACATTGTATTGTTCCCCTTCGGGTGTACACCTTACGTTGGGAAAGAAAATAACATCTTCTGTGTATCTGTCTCGGGACAAGTTTCCACCTGAGTTACTTTCTCTTCCTGAAAGTCTTTGGGCTATAGGCCCGAATGACGTGGGTTGTCTTGCGATCCCACCGTATGTTGTTACAGTCAAAGAGAATGTGAGAATGCCACGCATTCTCCAATACCGTATCTCCAGTGATGGAGAGAGAGCACTTTTGGCTATTGTCGATGATTTCATTCAGAAAGGTGTGGTTGAAGAAACGAGAGGCAATGTTTGTAACAGTCCTGTTCTTCCGATCCTTAAGAGAACTGATCCTTCACAACCCCCTGTTTATCAATATGTTATTGACCTTAGAGAGGTCAATAAGATTGTTGTGCCACAGTTTCCTGTGGTTCCGGACATTACAGCTTCGTTGACAATGATTCCTGCTTCGGCAGCTTGGTTTTCGGTTATAGACCTCAAGAATGCTTTCTTTAGTATACCTATTGCTGACGAAAGTAGGGATATCTTTGGTTTCTCTCTCGGTGGCCGAAGTTTTATATTTAAGATAGCTCCTCAAGGCTATTGTGAAAGTCCTTCTATCTATAGCAAAGCCCTTAAGTCACAACTTGATGCTTTTTCTTTGCCTCCCGGCGCTACACTTATTCAGTATGTGGATGATTTGTTGGTGGCTGCTGATACGGAATATGTGTGTAAGAAAGTGACTGTTGCATTGTTACATCATTTGTCTGCTCTACATCATAAAGTGTCTCCCTCTAAGTTGCAATATGCCCGCCAAGAGGTTACCTATCTAGGTCATCTCTTGTCGAAGGAGGGAAGGCGATTGACCCCAGAACGTATTCACGCTATTTCACAGATGTCTGTACCCATCACGCAGAGAGAAGTGCGTGCCTTTTTGGGTTTCACTTCCTACTGTAGACAATGGATTCCTAATTTTTCACTTTTGGCTAAACCACTGTTGGCATTAACGTTGAAAGATGC
This sequence comes from Lissotriton helveticus, assembly GCF_964261635.1. Classification (NCBI taxonomy): domain Eukaryota; kingdom Metazoa; phylum Chordata; class Amphibia; order Caudata; family Salamandridae; genus Lissotriton; species Lissotriton helveticus. The sequence goes on from NC_136059.1 coordinate 1,568,922,851, forward strand.
GCCACATCCGCTCCCTTAGACGGATGAATGTCAGAAAAGTTTTATTGACTTACGTACTGCTTTATGCTCTGCTCCGGTGTTGGGTACCCCAGATTATAGCAAGTCCTTTACACTGTACGTTCACGAGAGAGAGGGCTGCGCATTGTCAGTTTTGACACAGTTATTTGGAGATAAGCAGAGGCCATGTGCCTATTTCTCCGCTACATTAGACCCAGTAGCTAAAGCTTTGCCCAGTTGTCTCAGAGCTACGGCAGCTGCAGCGATTTCTATTAGACAATCTGCTGGATTAGTGTTGGATAATACACTTATTGTTATGGTTCCACATGCAGTGGATACCTTTTTGAACAGAACCAGAACACAGCATCTTACGAGTGCTCGGTTGTCTGGATACGAGTTGACACTTTTGGCGAGTCATGTGCACATCAAAAGATGTAACACGTTAAATCCAGCTACACTGTTGCCACTGCCAGATGAGAAAGACATTCAGGAAAAACATGATTGCTTTCTTCGAACAGAAGAAGAAACGAAGGGTAGAATTGACTTGAAGGACACTCCGTTCAAGGACCCGGATGGGATCCTATGGGTAGACGGTTCTTGTTTCAAGCTACCAAATGGGGAGACTACTTCTGCTTATGCTGTTACCACCTTATGCACAATTGTTGAGACGGCACGTATTGGACATAATTCAGCCCAAGCAGCTGAATTGATAGCCTTGACTAGAGCATGTGTGTTGTCAAAGGGAAAGAGCGTGAATGTGTACACAGATAGCCAGTATGCTTTTGGCGTTGCACATAGTTTTGGTAGGTTATGGAGGGAGAGAGGATTCTTTACCTCCCACGGGACAAAGATTCAGCATGGCCAATTAGTGACTGATCTTCTTGAGTCACTTACCTTACCTGCACAGATAGCAATCATAAAGTGCAGCGCGCATAGGAAATTCACAGATGATGTGGGTCGTGGAAATGCGTTTGCAGACGAAGTAGTGAAAACTACAGCTAGTCGAATGTATGTGGCAGGTCCTGCAAACTGGGTTAGGGAAATTGGAATGTGTGAAGACACGATTGAGAGTGTGAAAACGATTCAGGGAGAAGCAACTGAGAAGGAATTAGGAACGTGGAAAGAAAGTACGGGAATGTTAGACTCGACGGGTTGTTGGACGGAATTGTCAGAACATCAGCGATGGTTATTACCGGACGCTTATGTATTGCCGGTTGTAACTATGGCTCATGGTCCAGCTCATATTAGTGCAAAAGGCATTTGTAAACTCTTGGCTCCTGTATGGCAGAATGAAGGAATTCCAAAATGTGCAGACAACGTGGTTAAGCATTGTATTGTTTGTCTAATACATAACCTAGGAAAGGGTACCCCAACTCCGGCAGGTCATTTTTCTCCCCCGTCATATCCTTTTGAGGTGTTGCAGTTAAATTACATTCATATGGATCGATGCAACAACCTTAAGTATGTTCTGGTGGTGGTATGTGCCTTTTCCCGCTGGATAGAGGCCTACCCCTTGAAAGATAACACTGCTCTGTTAACTGCTAAAGTGTTACTTAAAGAGTTCTTCCCCAGATTTGGTTTGCCGCGAATTGTCTGGAGTGACAATGGAAGTGAATTCGTGGGTCAAATTATGCAGAAAGTATGTTCTGGTCTTGGCATCAGACAATAATTCCATGCGGCAAACCATCCACAGTCAGCAGGTTTGGTTGAGTGTTATAATGGTACACTCAAACTTAAACTAGCTAAGATTCAGCCCAGTACGGGTCTTGCTTGGCCAGATGCTTTGCCCCTAGCTCTTTTTTCAACCAGAACTACTGTACACTCTCGTATGGGACTCAGCCCATATGAAGTGGTATTTGGACGCCCAGCTAATGTTTGGGGTGTTCCTCGCCCCAAGAGATATTCAAATATACCATATCCTCTGTTAATTGATTATTTGCATGATTTGACTACTAAATTAAGTGTTATTCGTCAACAGGTACAAAGTGCTTTGCCAGAGGCCTCCACGGACCCAGGTCATACCATTTTGCCCAGTGACTGGGTCTGCATCAAGAATTTTCAACGGACTAAGAATCTGGAGCCTCGTTGGTCTGCGCCTACGCAAGTTTTGCTCGTCACCTCGCACAGCTGTTAAGGTGGTCGGCAAACGGAACTGGGTGCATGGCGTGCACTGTAAGAGAGTGCCATTGCCATTACCCTTTGACCAGTGGATTCGCAGTGGTGTAAGAGAATCGGATACTGCAGCGGTTCCTTGTTTTGTGCCTTTCAGTGATGTCCAAATTTACGGAACTCAGTCTGAGAAAGCAGATGACGATATTCTTGAAGCCGCTGTGCCTGCGCATCTTCGAATAGACACCACGAATCCAAAAACTTTATTCAAGGACCAGACCGTGCCGAGTAAAACGCGCTACAACTTGAGGCCGAGAGCTGACCAAAGGAATTGAACACTTTGAACACTTTTTTTCTTCATACTACTTAAAGACATTTTTTTTCATTGCTTTGTCTTTTGGTTGCCTCTTTGTTTTTGTTTAATATTTAGTATTAGATGTGCCATCTGTCTCCATCGCAGGGTCACGGTAGGAGACTCAGACTGTAACCTGATTTTCTGCTCTTTTAGTAAGTGGCTAGCGCCTCAGGATATACAGAAGTATATAGCTGAGTGATTGAGGAAGATTGCCGTGAGCGACATTTTTTTAGATAAAGATGGATGGTACAATAACAACAGGTAGGGAAAATAGGAAGCAGGAAATGAGATTGAAATATTGTAAATCATTGCGTAGTCGATTTTGCGTAACTTTGTGTATTTTTATGTTTTTGTGTATTTTATTAGCCTGCATAGGTTTGATTGTCCATGTTTTACACCCGAGAAATGTTGCTAACTCTACAACCTTTTTGCCCTCTCGTCTTTCTGTCTTTTCACATAAAATGCATACTCTACCCCCTCATGAACAGATAAGGAGAGCTGAATATATGAATAATACGTTTATCCAGTTGTTACACCAACACCAGTTGGCTATTAATATTACTGACTGTTGGGTGTGCGGTCTTATGCCACACAATACACAAAAGGGGATGCCGTACTTGGTTCTTCCCTTTTCATATGAAGGTTCAGCTTGGGCTTACCTGACTATGTTTTCGGCCGCATACTACAACAGACTTAGAAATCCTGTAAAGATTTCTGGGACTGGATTGGATTTCAGCCACAGCTCTTTGATCAAAGGCATAGTGGTGATGGCTAAGATTGTAGAAAAGGGCAACATTCCATTAGATGAGAAGAGAGCTTATGAAGGATGGAATGTTACCCACTATGTCTCTAGTCTTGGTGACAAAACTAGAAAGGGTGAGTCTTCTCCAGTATGGACTGTACCCCATCAAGGTAATTTTTGTCTCTAAGTCAATAGTAAGAAGACTCACAACAAGCAGAGTTGTTTGTACACCTACATTTTCTCGTCCCCTGATTTCCCTCCATTGGTTCCGTCTCAAGGAACCTATTTTGTTTGTAAAGATAGAGCTTACACCTGGCTCCCTTCCAACTTTTCTGGAACCTGTTATATAGCCTTCCTTCTTCCCCTACATATTCGGCTCCGTCAGACCACGACAGAATTAGATATAGCCGAGGTATATTCGATGCCAAGGACACGGCAGCACAAGAGGGAGGGGATTTCCCTAAAGGATTCCTCCCTTTTTGGGGCCCAATGGTCAACAGCAGAAACATCAGGCAATTGGTTTGTGTGGTTGAGACCACTATTAATGTTACTGCAGGTGCGATAGGTAACATTACAGCAGAGCTTCAGGCTGATCATCTTATGACGTTGCAAAATCGAATTGCGCTAGATGTGATCTTAGCAGACCGAGGAGGTGTCTGTAAATTGATCGGATCTAGCTGTTTCATTTATATTCCAGACGATGCTCCGACAGTATATCAAGCCATTTCCAAATTGCATACCATCTCCGAGTCGATTCATCAGGACGAAGGGGACTGTTCTTTTATGGGATGGTTTTGGAAAATATTGTCAACTTGGGGATGGAAGATCTTAACGTTCCTGGGAGCAATTTTGGCCATCATATTCTCTTGTTGTCTGTGCGTTCAATGTGGTCCCGCAGTGTGTGGCCTACTGGCTACTTTATGCGTTCCACGTCCTGCAACTCAGAGGACAGAGAATATTAGGATGATGGTGCAGCAGCAGCTTGAGGATTTTATGAACATCGATGCTGATTCCGACTCAGATTAGCATGAGTTGGGTTGTTTTTGCCTGAGTAATGGCAAAAAGAGAGTCTGAGGTTCTGTAAATTACGAATTTGTTCGTGCTCAGCCTCCATTTTGTAATCGCCGCCATTTTGTGTTGCCCTCACACAGGCAGCGCGGCGAACGCGACGTTTTTGTCGTTTCTGCATTTATGTGTCAGGTGGTTTCCTTGCTTATGTTTACTAACGAGTATCAGGGTCTGGCCGAGTACACTAATTCCTGTCTGAGCTGATTAATCCCCGTCCGGACTATTTGTTGGCTCACACCATTCTTTTCTCCAGGTTATCTTATCTGCTGTCCTTCGCTACATGTCTCATGCATTCTCCTGGTTCACGATTGTCCTTCTACAACATGCAGCTGTGTTTTCTCTACTCGTAAATCGAGTTGTGTGGATTCACTTGTAATTTACTCAAGGGGTTGAGTAACAAACATAACCGGGAAACTTGAGTTGCTTTGGACTTAGAGCATTGTCTATAACGTTTGCTTATGTCTCATGCTCTTGTGTGATTGCATTTTGCATTGTATTGTATCGTATATAAACCTGTGCGCCACGGAGTTAAGTGGCAGTCTCTTTTGAACCTCGTTATACTGACGACTTCTAAGACCACTGTACTAGCTGCAGCTAAAAAATACCATCTTCTACGCCAGACGAAGAGACTGTGTCTCTGTTATTGACAAGGCAGGTGAATCCCGGGGATCTTAGGCGTACCCTGCGCCGCCGGGCCTTAAGGCTGCGGTTCTCCATCTCCACTCTTCCTCTATTTCTGTTTCACTCTCTCCTGCCACTTCTCTGTCTTGGCCTCTCCGCTCTTCCTCTGTTTCTGTCTCACTCTCTCCTGCCCCTTCGCTTTCTTGGCCTCTCCACTCTTCCTCAGTTTCCCCCTCACTCTCTCCTGCCCGTTCACTGTCTTGGCCTCTCCACTCTTCCTCTATTTCTGTCTCACTCTCTCCTGCCCCTTCACTGTCTTGGCCTCTCCACTCTTCCTCTATTTCTGTCTCACTCTCTCCTGCCCCTTCACTGTCTTGGCCTCTCCACTCTTCCTCTATTTCTGTCTCACTCTCTCCTACCCCTTCCCTGTCTTGGCCTCTCCACTCTTCCTCTGTTTCTGTCCCACTCTCTCCTGCCCCTTCATGTCTTGGCCTCTCCACTCTTCCTCTATTTCTGTTTCACTCTCTCCTGCCCCTTCACTGTCTTGGCCTCTCCACTCTTCCTCAGTTTCCGCCTCACTCTCTCCTGCCCCTTCACTGTCTTGGCCTCTCCACTTTTCCTCTATTTCTGTATCACTCTCTCCTGCCCCTTCCCTGTCTTGGCCTCTCCACTCTTCCTTTGTTTCCATCTCACTCTCTCATGCCCCTTCACTGTCTTGGCCTCTCCACTCTTCCTCAGTTTCCGTCTCACTCTCTCCCGCCCCTTCACTGTCTTGGCCTCTCCACTCTTCCTCTATTTCTGTCTCACTCTCTCCTGCCCCTTCACTGTCTTGGCCTCTCCACTCTTCCTCTATTTCTGTCTCACTCACTCCTGCCCCTTCACTGTCTTGGCCTCTCCACTCTTCCTCTATTTCTGTCTCACTCTCTCCTGCCCCTTCCCGGTCTTGGCCTCTCCACTCTTCCTCTGTTTCTGTCTCACTCTCTCCTGCCCCTTCATGTCTTGGCCTCTCCACTCTTCCTCTATTTCTGTTTCACTCTCTCCTGCCCCTTCACTGTCTTGGCCTCTCCACTCTTCCTCAGTTTCCGCCTCACTCTCTCCTGCCCCTTCACTGTCTTGGCCTCTCCACTTTTCCTCTATTTCTGTATCACTCTCTCCTGCCCCTTCCCTGTCTTGGCCTCTCCACTCTTCCTCTGTTTCTGTCTCACTCTCTCATGCCCCTTCACTGTCTTGGCCTCTCCACTCTTCCTCAATTTCCGTCTCACTCTCTCCTGCCCCTTCACTGTCTTGACTTCTCCACTCTTCCTCTATTTCTGTATCACTCTCTCCTGCCCCTTCACTGTCTTGGCCTCTCCACTCTTCCTCTATTTCTGTATCACTCTCTCCTGCCCCTTCCCTGTCTTGGCCTCCCCACTCTTCCTCTGTTTCCGTCTCACTCTCTCATGCCCCTTCACTGTCTTGGCCTCTCCACTCTTCCTCAGTTTCCGTCTCACTCTCTCCTGCCCCTTCACTGTCTTGACCTCTCCACTCTTCCTCTATTTCTGTATCACTCTCTCCTGCCCCTTCACTGTCTTGGCCTCTCCACTCTTCCTCTATTTCTGTCTCACTCTCTCCTGCCCCTTCACTGTCTTGGCCTCTTCACTCTTCCTCTATTTCTGTCTCACTCTCTCCTGCCCCTTCACTGTCTTGACCTCTCCACTCTTCCTCTATTTCTGTCTCACTCTCTCCTACCCCTTCACTGTCTTGGCCTCGCCACTCTTCCTCTATTTCGTCTCACTCTCTCCTGCCCCTTCACTGTCTTGCTTCTGTTTATTGTATTTGCACAAATCTAATATCTTGGTCTATTCCTTTTCAATAATCAGGCATTTTTGTTTATTAGGTGTTTATGTTTTTGATGGGTTTATTCATAGGCACTTTTTATCTATCTATCTATCTATCTATCTATCTATCTATCTATCTATCTATCGCCCTCACTCTATCTATCTATCGCCCTCACTCTATCTATCTATCGCCCTCACTCTATCTATCGTCCTCACTCTATTTATCTATCACCCTCATTCTATCTATCTATCGCCCTCACTCTATCTATCTATTGCACTTACTCTATCTATCGCACTCACTCAGCACCACCACTCAGGGGCACCACAGCATCAATCTGTGCAACCATTCAACAACAACTGGTTCAAATATGTTCTCTCAATGTCTCAAACTTTATTACAAAAGTCACAAAAAGATGTTATTATTTCACTTCTGTTCTTGGATTTTCGTCACAATAAAATACACTTAACACAATCTTCACAAAAGTTATTTACAAAAGTTTAAGCTATTGCTATTATAAATCACAATAACTTTTATTTAAGTATTAATTATTTAAAAAAATTAAAAGCCATTGTTATTTGTAATAGCAATACATCTAAGTCACTGTCAGGGGGTCCCTGCCTGCCATGGGTCGGGTGACGACATTAACACGTATTCCTTCCCGCCCGACTACAGAACGGATACGGTCCCTTTAAGGCAGCGTGGGCCTTCCCGGAGGAGGGAACTCCCCCTGTGACGTCATCACCGTCCCTCCAATCAGGAGCAACGGTGGCGCTCATAGCGCGAGACCCGGAAGAGAACGCCGCGAACGGGACAGGAGAGCAGGAGACGTCCAGCAAGCCTCGTGAAGACTGCGGTGCCCCGCGGAGAGAGAACACGGAAGCGGTATCGCCCCAGGAAGCAAGGACGGAGGACTTGGAAGCCGTATAGCCCCAAGAGGAGAGAAAGCCGGGAGGCCAACGAGACCACGCTCCGCCCCGCCACACTTCAGGAGGAGAAGTGTGGCTCCACAAGGTACGGGCCAGGTTAAGGGGACTGGTCTTCTCACAGGGAGGGAACGGGTAGGGGTGGTTGCGGGTGGTCACGGGACATGTGTGTATGTGTGAGGCGTTTTCGCACCCCCCCCCCCGGTTGTATGCACACATACGCTTGCAGTTTCTATTTACACTGTGGTAGCGGTCCCTGGTGATCCCCCTCACTCCCCGCTTCCTCCTCCTTTGTATTCAGAAATCTGGCAGCACCAGTAACCCCGGGTCTCTTTTCCTTCTTTTGAGTGCCTTTGGACCCGGACACCTTCTGTTGTTGAGACGTGGACCCCTGCTGCAAGAGGATCCACACCGGCCGGACCCGGAAGCCATAACGGTCCAGAACTGAGGACCTTTTGTGTGTTGTCTCAGAACCCCGAGAACCCTGTTGTTTCTGTTGGACTTTTTGACATGCAGAATAAAAACGCTCCTCTATATCAAACCTTCTGAGTGGAGCGCCTTCTCTTCTGTGGGTTGCTTCCCCCCCCCCCCTTCAGTGTGTCCCTCACAAGTGGCGAGCCAGCCAGGAGCATAACCGCCCTCTGATACAAGATGGAGACCCTCATTCAGCAAATGAAAGAGGGCCAGAATAAACTGGAATGGGCCTTAGGACAGACATCCAGCCAGGCTGAAGCGGACCGCACGGCCTTCACCACTGCTATACAAGCCCAAGCGGACAATCACTTGAAGTTGGCCGAGGGCCAAAACCAACTTATGGCGGTACTGGGACAAGGTAGAACAAATGCCCCTCCTCCGGGAATGGTCGTCCCTCTCCAAAAGTTCACCCCAGGGGATGATCCTTTGGCTTTCTTTTTGAACTTCGAGAGAGCTGCTAGGGCCAGTGCTTGGCCCGGTGACAGGTGGCACTTTTACCTCGCACCTCTCTTAACGGGCGAGGCCCAGGCCGCCTACCAGATGGTCAATAAGGACGGCACCGCGGTCTATGCCGTAGTTAAACAGTACATCCTCGACCGTCTCGGTGTGGATGAAGAGACCCACAGACTGAAGTTCCGACAGGAACGAGGAACCCCACGAGATCTTCCCAAGACCCTCTTTTACAAACTGAAAGCAGCTGCTGACCTGTGGCTCAAACCACAGGAAGGGAACATGGAAGAGGTGATGAATAAAATCTATCTTGAACAATTTTTGGAGGCGTTACCCTATGGGACACAGCGTTGGTTGAAGCAACACGCAGGCCTGACTCTCGAACATGCCATTGAAACGGCTACTTCTTATGCCCGGGCCCAAGGATGCCCCCTCTTAAAAGAACCAGAGAAAACCAATAAAAACATACCTGTAAAACCCGACAAGAAATACCCAAAGGTACCGATAGAGCCTCCGCGATCACGTCTACCCAAACCGGACTTTCAGCCTAACCCAGGTCCTCAATGTTATGACTGTGGCGAGTGGGGACACATCGCAAGGTATTGCCGAAAAAAACAAAAGGAAAAAGAAGAAGAACCTATGGATGTGAGCTACGCCCCACATTCTCTTCTGTACGCCCAGGAGACAGGACCAGTGTTCTATGTGAGTGTGAACATTTATGGGAGGGTGGTTAGTGCCTTACTTGATTCAGGATGTAGACATTCAGTAGTCAGACAAGAACTGGTTCCCTCTTCCTGCCTAATACCAGGGAAAAGTGTTCACATAAGGTGCGTCCATGGGGACGTTAGGGAGTATCCATTAGCCAAAATAAACCTCTGTACCGCCGCAGGGACTATAACAGAAGTAGTGGTTGGGGTTTTGGATACGCTCCCTGAACCAGTGAAAATAGGGACTGACAACCCGGGCTTCATCGCCCTTATGTCTGATGCCTTGCAATGCACTCCAAACAACAATCTTCTTGCTTCTGAACCATGGGCTAGGGATACCCATTTTAGGACCGCACAACTAAACGATGCCTCTCTCACCAACGCTTGGCACATAGCCCGTTTAGCTCAGGACCCTGTCAATAGAACCTATCCTACTTTCATCGAAAAAAAGGCATGTTATATAGGGTAGCTAAACCCGATGCAGTCCCCCAGCTTCTGGTCCCTGTTGCCTTTAGGGACCAGATACACTTTTTTGCACATGCACATTTACTCGCAGGACATTCAGGCGCAGAAAAGACAGGGCAGGCCATTCTACAACACTTCTTCTGGCCGGGAGTGTATGCACAGATACAACGCTATTGTCAAGAATGCCAGATCTGTCAACGGTGAAACCCCTATGTTCCCCCTGCGGTTCCTCTGAACCCGTTACCCATCATAGGGAAACCATTTCATAGGTTGGGAATGGACCTTATAGGCCTGTTGCCTAAATCCACGAGAGGTCATCTGTATGCCTTAGTCTTAGTGGACTATGCCACTCGCTACCCCGAGGCATATCCCCTCCGGGCAGCTACATCGTCAGCCATAGCTCAGAAGCTCGTCGAGGTCTTCTCTAGGATGGGGTTTCCTCGAGAAATCATTACGGACCAAGGAACGCCTTTTGTTTCGCGCCTAATGGCCCAGGTCTGTAAACAACTCAGAATCACTCACATTAAAACGTCTGTTTATCATCCCCAGACAGACGGATTGGTCGAGCGATACAACGGTAGCCTAAAGCTCACCTTAAAGAAACTCTTGACTGGGGATGTTAAAAACTGGGATCAGTTATTGCCCTTGGCTCTTTTTGTCCTTCGGAGTCAAAAACAAGCCAGCTTAGGCACCTCTCCTTTTGAGCTGTTGTTTGGTCGGACCCCAAGAACCCTACTCGAAATTACCAAAGACAGTTGGGAAAAGGAAGGAGCACAGGAGGCAGAGGCCTTACTGGACTATACTAGACAACTCCAAACCAGACTTCATAAACTTAGAACACTGGCTCATGATCATCTCGCCATAGCCCAGAATAAACAAAAGACATTTTATGACAAAGGGAAAAAATGGAGGGAACTTGACGTTGGTGATTGGGCTTTGGTATTATTGCCTTCTTCAACGCATAAACTCAGGAAGGAATGGCAAGGACCTTTTGAGGTATGCAGGAAAATTGGTAAAACCACGTATATCCTGCACGTTAGGGGTAATAAAACCCAGATGTACCACATAAACTTGTTGAAAAAGTGGTTGGGAAAACCTCCCCAAGCGGTCCATACCCTTACAACTGTCCCTCACACTGTTCATGACACTCCTATAAACCCAGACTTAACAGAAGGGCAACGGGAAGAAGTTTTATCTCTTCTGCTCCGTTTTTCTGATGTGTTCTCAGACCAACCAGGAAAAACAAACATAGCGATGCACACCATACCTACTCCTCCCGGGACGGTAGTTAAACAAAAGCCCTACCGTGTCCCCGAAGCAAGAAGAAGTGCTTTCCAAGAAGAGATCAACCAGATGTTGCGCTCTGGGGTGATTGTACCCTCACACAGCAACTGGTGTTCTCCAGTAGTACTCGTCCCCAAACTGGATGGTAGTATTCGTTTTTGCATCGACTTCAGAGCTGTGAACAGGGTCTCCAAACAAGACGCTTACCCTCTGCCTCGCGTGGACGAGCTGCTAGAACGCCTTGGTAAAGCTCGGTATATCACAACTATAGACCTCACCAAGGGGTATTGGCAGATTCCTCTAAACCCGGCAGATCAAGAGAAAACCGCTTTCTCCACGCCCTCTGGCCACTACCATTTCATTGTTCTTCCGTTTGGACTGCACGGCGCTCCGGCGACCTTCCAAAGGGCAATGGATAAAGTCTTGTCTTCCCACCAGCCTTATTCGTCCGCTTACTTGGACGATATAGTCGTCTACAGTAAGACATGGGAAGACCAGACAAAACATCTTGAGAAGATACTCTCCAGTAGGAGAAGAACAGGGTTCCACATAAATGCCAAAAAGACTAGAGTCGCCTTCGGAAAGGTGAAGTATCTAGGTTATCTCCTAGGTAATGAGATGATAGAACCACAAACAGAGAAAGTGAAGGCTATCCTGGAAATCCCCTATCCTAAAACCAAAAGAGATCTGAGAGCATTCCTGGACCTGGTGGGATACTATAGGCGGTTTATTGCTCAGTTTGCGGATATGGCTGGACCTCTTACAGACCTGTTAAAAAAAACAGTCATCTCCTAGGTTACCAGCCCCTACACCCAAAGAAACCAATGCCTTTCAGGCATTACAAACCGTCCTTACCACGGCACCTGTCTTGATATCTCCGGACTTCACAAAACCCTTCATCCTTCAGACGGATGCATCAGGTGTAGGTATCGGGGGGGTCCGTTCTCAGGAAGACGCAGACGGGTTGGAAAGACCGGTTCTTTACATCAGCCGTAAACTGTTCCCCAGAGAACTGGCCTACTCTACTATTGAGAAGGAGTGTTTGGCGGTCCGCTGGAGTGTGGACAAACTCAGGTACTATCTGGAGGGAAGGCCCTTTGTTTTATATACAGACCATGCCCCACTGACTTGGCTTCAACGGAACCGTAGTCACAATGACCGTATCCTCAGGTGGTTTTTGGCTCTACAACCCTTTCAGATTGAGGTCCGTCATTGCAAAGGTCTGGATCAGGGGAACGCTGACTTTCTATCCCGATTTTCTCTTTCCCCCGATCGGGGAAATCCTGGGGGAGGGATGTGTCAGGGGGTCCCTGCCTGCCACGGGTCGGGTGACGACATTAACCCGTATTCCTTCCCGCCCCGACTACAGAACGGATACAGTCCCTTTAAGGCAGCGTGGGCCTTCCCGGAGGAGGGAACTCCGCCTGTGACGTCATCACCGTCCCTCCAATCAGGAGCAACGGTGGCGCTCATAGCGCGAGACCCGGAAGAGAACGCCGCGAACGGGACAAGAGAGCAGGAGACGTCCAGCAAGCCTCGTGAAGACTGCGGTGCCCCGCGGAGAGAGAACACGGAAGCAGTATTGCCCCAGGAAGCAAGGACGGAGGACTTGGAAGCCGTATAGCCCCAAGAGGAGAGAAAGCCGGGAGGCCAACGAGACCACGCTCCGCCCCGCCACACTTCAGGAGGAGAAGTGTGGCTCCACAAGGTACGGGCCAGGTTAAGGGGACTGGTCTACTCACAGGGAGGGAACGGGTAGGGGTGGTTGCGGGTGGTCACGGGACATGTGTGTATGTGTAAGGCGTTTTCGCACCCCCCCCGGTTGTATGCACACATACGCTTGCAGTTTCTATTTACACTGTGGTAGCGGTCCCTGGTGATCCCCCTCACTCCCCGCTTCCTCCTCCTTCGTATTCAGAAATCTGGCAGCGCCAGTAACTTCGGGTCTCTTTTCCTTCTTTTGAGTGCCTTTGGACCCGGACACCTTCTGTTGTTGAGACGTGGACCCCTGCTGCAAGAGGATCCACACCGGACGGACCCAGAAGCCATAACCGTCCAGAACTGAGGACCTTTTGTGTGTTGTCTCGGAACCCCGAGAACCCTGTTGTTTCTGTTGGACTTTTTGACATGCAGAATAAAAACGCTCCTCTATATCAAACCTTCTGAGTGGAGCGCCTTTTCTTCTGCGGGTTGCTTCCCCCCCTTCAGTGCGTCCCTCACAGTCACGTAAATGCCACACATATTGCATTACAAATGCTATAGGTGTCACATTTGCGAAAGTTATAACTATTGGCATTGTAAATGACAAAGCTATTAATTTAGCTATTTTCAAAACCAACACAGAAATAAAAAAAATTGTCATTTACAATACCAATAGCTCAAAATTTCCTAATGCGAGACCTATTGCATTGAAAATGCTTGTTTATTCTAAATCTGCAGTGGGCATCCCTCGAGGCAAGCACTGGACAGTGACTTAGGACTAACTTTTTATTCTAACTGGCAGTGAGCAAAGTTTTTATTTAAACTCCGCTGGGGCATGTTTTTAGGGCTGGCGCTGGACAGTGGCAGGGGGCTAACTTTTTATTCTACCTCTACTGGGGGCGTCTCTTAGGTAATGTGCTGGACAATGGCAGAGGGCTAAATTGTTGTTCTAACGGCGCTGGAGACATCCCTCAGAGGAGGCGCTGGACAGGGGCAAGGACTAATTTTTCATTTAAACTCCTCTTTGGGAGTTTCTCAGGGCAGGCGCTGGACAGTGGCAGGGGGCTAATTTTTTATCTTAACTCCGCTGGGGACATCCCTCAGGGCAGGCACTGGACAGTGCCTGGGGGCTAATTTTTTATTTTAACTCCACTGGGGACATCCCTCAGAAGAGTCGCTGGACAGTGAGTTTGGGTTTATTGTTTATTCGAACTCGTCTGCGTGCGTATCGCGGGTGAGGTGATGGACCGTGACTGGGGGCTAATTTTTGATTCTACCTCCACTAGGGACGCTCCTCAGGGCAGTTGCTGGACAGTGAGTGGGGAGGAAATATTTTTTCTAAGTCGGCTCGATGTGTTCCTCAGGACAAGTACTGGACAGTGACTGGGGGCAATTTTTTTATTCTAACTCCTATAGGGACATCCCTTGGGGCAGGCAGTGCACAGTAACAGGGGGCTAATTTTTCATGCTAACTCCGCTGGTGGCTTCCCTCAGGACAGGCACTGAACAGTGGCAGGGGGATAATTTTTTATTCTAACTCCACTGGGGGCGTCCGTCAGATAAGGCACAGGTCAGTTGCTGTGGGCTAAACTTTTATTTAAACTCCACTTGGGGCAGTCCGGCGTGCACATTAACTGGACGAAATCACAGTTCTTTCCCCTTACGGCTGCGGTTGACAAATTCCAATTGGATTACCCCCTGGAATGGTGCAGCTCGGAACTAAGATACCTGGGTATTGAGATATCACTCAATAGGGAGGACACTATCCGCCTGAACTATGGCGTGGCTATCTCGCAACTGGCAGACAATGTGACTCGTTGGATGGCCCTGCCGTTGTCGATGGCAGGCAGAGCCTCGCTGATCAAGATGATCATTCTCCCACGGTTTCTATACCTATTCCAGAATATACCCTACTACCCAGGCTCCTACTTCTTTAAGAGACTACGGACTGAGCTGCTCCGCTTATTTTGGGAGGTAAACAACCACGGCTTAGCTGGGCGGTCTTAACGCAACCCTACGACAAAGGTGGGTTCGATGTGCCGGATTTTGCAGTGTACTATCTCAGTGCGCAGGCACAATACGCCTATCACTGGGTTAGTCCCGCTCCCTTCATGCCACAGATTGCGGCTGAAGAGTGGATTGCGCATCCGCTTCCGCTTAACGGTATGTTGATGGGAGCGGTTGGCGATATTGAGACACCTGCCACTACAGTCACATGTACCATCGACGCCTGGCGAAGGGTAGCTACGATGCTTGAGGCTCCCATACTTTACTCACCTGCTCTGCCCCTAACGTACCACCCGAGACTGTCATTGTTAATGGAAACTGGATTTCGATCCATGTGTAGACGCTTTAACATAAAAACATGGGGTGATCTGTTCCAGGATGGGAAATTTCGTACCAAAGATCAGATGTTTCCGGCGGGCCCCCCGACTCCAATGGAGGTGTTTTACTATATTAGGCTTCGTCAGGGTATGCGCGACATACTCCCCAGCTTCCCGGATGAACCGGAGGTGGTACTACCCTTGCATATGCTATTGATGTCAGGTGGGAGACACATGGTCTCCAAACTGTTCAATCACATACGAATGCAGCGTCCGCCTGTTAGATCCAAAGCGCGTGATGCCTGGAGTTCTGACCTGGACACTGAACTTACTGATGAGCAATGGACTTACTGCTGCTCGGTCACGGCCAATGTCTCGTCCAGCTGTCGGCTGAAAATCATTCATTACAAGTTCATTCAGAGGTTTTATTACACACCTGTCAGGAAGCTGCGGTTTCGCCTCTCAGATGACGACAGATGCGAGAGATGCCGCTCGGAAGGCGCGGGCTTCCTTCATCTGGCCTGGGAGTGTGGCACGATACAGGAATATTGGACGCAGGTACATGCTGCGATTCAGGTCATGATTTCAAGCCAACTTCCGCTTGACCCGGTGCTGATGCTATTGGGGTATACCAAGGATATACCCAAATCGCACCGACGATTCGTGGATATAGCGCTGCTCCTCGCTAAAAGGAGGGTGGCCTGCAGATGGGGAAGGGGCAGGGCACCGAAATTCAAAGACTGGCTGGATGACCTCAAATACTGCCAGGACCAGCACGGCGTCTATGCAGATTTGATGCCCGTTCGCTGCAGGCCCAAAGATATCTGGTCCCCGTTACAGCTTTACTGGTTCTCCCAGATATCTCACAGCGACTCCTCTATGGATGAGGCTCAGATAGATGAGCCTGGTGCGAATTAATGTCGGTTGGCGCTCGGAGGCCACCACATCAAACCAAGCTGGTGAGAACAGAAATTCTCTGCTCGTGGAGCAGCGGGCTATTCAGTGCCGAGGCGGGGAGGAAAATGTTGAGACACCGGCAGCTTGTATACTACGGTTTACTGGATAAGCCACGCGTGACCCCCCAGGTGTACCGCTGCTGGGATGAAGGTGGGAGGTCCTTGCACATTAGGCTCAGCGGCTGAGAGCATGTAGGGGATGGTCCATAACAGGGAGGGCACCATGCTTCGCCTTACGTCGAACACTTGTTGAAATACCTACATTGCACATACACATTTGGAGGAGTCGAGGGGATACCCTTAATACTGTGCGCAGGGTATACAGGGAATAACAGGGATGCTTATGGACACCTAGTGTGGAGTGTAGCAGCTACTTCGTATGGGTACCTTGATGCTCGTTCTATCTGATGCACATTGCCTGCTCCCGATTCATCCGTGGTCTGACCGGATTATAGGGGTGGTGGACTCTCCCCAATACTCGCAGTCCTCACTTTGCCGTGAGCGATGCTCTACAGCTGCTGTCTTCACCCTGCTGAATGCTGTTAAATGTTTTACTGTTCGGATAGCATGAGCTGAATCAGCCCACAGGACTATGCACTGTTCTACTACTGTACCATAAATATACCGCGCTGTTTAATTGGTGATGATGTGAATGTCATGTATCTCTATTGTCTGCTTATAGAAATAAAGGTTTAATGAAAAAATAAAAAAAAATTTAAAAAAATCCACTTGGGGCTACCTTTAGGGCAGGCATTGGGCAGTGGGCTTATTTTGCATTCTAACATCTCTGAGGATATCTATCAGGGCAGGCACTGCACAATGAATGGGGGCTAATTTTGTATTTTAATTCCAGTGGGGGCGTCCATCAGGGCAGGCTCTGGACAGTGGCAGTGGGCCTTTTTTCATTCTAACTCCCCTAGGGGTGTCTGTTAGGGCTTGCGCTGCAGAGTAGCAGTTGAATGTTTTTTTATTTGACTCTGCTGGGGGCATGCACAGGACAATGACTGATGGCAAATCTGATGGCAGTCATCGATAACAACAAGGAGTTACTCTGCAGAGAATGCTAAATACTTAGACCAGTTGTGACATATTTGTCTGCAATCTGCCTGTCATGTTAACAGGCCTGTAACAGTTTAGACCTGAAACTCCTGGGCATGACAAATAAGAGGACCCCGCTCACTCACCTGAAAATATACAGAAAGAGTGGTCCTGATGAAGGTGTAGTCATGTACATCCACCGAAACGTACATTGACCAGATTATGGGAAACCCCTCATAGATAACATCAAGGTGGAATACACTGTGATTCATTCAGTCCGTTTGATCGTCATCGGTGTATTTCATACAAATGAACAAAGGCCCTTTTTCCCACCTATTTATTTCGTTTGTGATTGTTTCGTTTGTGAGAATGTGGTTTGTTTGGTGAGACTGGTTGATTTGAGGTAGCATTTGTTTCCAGTGGGGGCACAGGTATGAATCAAGAGAATGTACAATATATGCCTTTCTGTGTATTTTATTTGTAAATAATATATCTTGCACATGTTAACATTGAAATGTCTATTATGAATTTGTTTGTATTTTTGCACACTGAGATCTCTAAATAGATATGTCTAGATTTTTACAAATTAAGACTTTATAAAACGAAAAATTCATAAAAAATAGAGAATGATAAATATGCACAAAACAAACAAAATTATCAATAAAACGTATTCTTTTTTGTATACCTTTGTATTGAAAGACTGATCATTGTTGAACCGCCCTTTTATTGAGCCCTTTGCAGGCCACTAGTAAAATGACATAGGTCTGACAAAAGTACTTACATATGTGATTTTGCGTCCCTTTCCCCCTGACTCTTGGACCTAGAAGTATGCATAAGGGGTACCTTTCTTCGAAAAACATTTTTCCTAGACAAAAAGGATTAATATTTTTTCCAGGCAACAACAGTTATTAAACTTCGAAACTAAACTTTTCACTCCACATTACCTTAACATTTTTTCTTTATCCACAGACAGGAAAAACGAACATACTGGTTTTCTCTTTCCACAGATTAAAACTAATAAAAGCTTATCAAAATTAATGCCGTAAAAGGTATTCAATATACATTTTTTTCTCATTTCCTTTTACAGACCACAACTTAATGGCATCTTCTGATCAAGCACTCTATGTAAAATCAAGACGAGGTAACACACTTCTTAAGTATGGTAGTTATCTTATTGTAACGAGAAGATAACTGAGCCCAGGAATTATTGGAGGTATGTGGAGAATTTTTCAGTTCATTGCACAGGCAGAGCGGTTACTCCGGAGAAGGCAAAGCATCACCACGCTGCCTCCTCTATGGAGATTGAAGTAAGAAACAATGTACAAAACATTAAAATGATTGCCTCCACTCCAGTGAGCCCTGTGGCACAGTTCTGAGGGAAGTATCCCAAACAATTCCCATGCACGATGCAAGGAGTATGCCTTCCATACACAGACTCTGAAGACTGGTCCAAAGACAAAAACACGCAAGCAATCCACAAAATGTAACCCCTCAAACATACTCAAACATTAACATTCACCCTGAACTAACTATAACTTTCACTGATGAACCTTCCTGCTGCATGACAATCAAAACCCTCAAAAAATAGTTCTACTATTTAGCACAACACATAACCTTGTAACTCTAGAAAATAGTGAAATATGGATGATGGATGGGCCCTTATGTCCAAGCCCCGCCCATTTTCCAAAATGTACACGATTCATGCTAACATCAATAACATTACAGCCCCATTAGTATATAGCTTACTCCCGGACAAGCAATCCTAAACCTACAGTGAATTTGTATCAGTTATGAAAGCTAAAACAATTAACAAAAAATCCTAGAAAAGTGATCATTGACTTTGAATTGACTGTGACAGATACTGTAACCAAACTTTACCCTCAACCCAAATTCAAGGATGCTTTTTTCACTTTTCACAGGGTGTTTGGCGTAAAATAAAAAATAAACATCCGTAGTTGAGGATTACATCTCAAAAATTAAACTACAGTTTGAAATACGAAAACTATGTTCATTAAGCTTTGTGTCTCCCAACAGTGTAGAAGAATTCTACACTTCCATTTTAGAATCTGATTTCTTTTTAACCCAAAATGAAGAAAAATGCGCACCATTTCTAAGTTACTCTAAGGACTCATAGATTGGAGGTCTAAGCAGGTCCGGTCGCAGGAAGAAGCCAAAATGGTAAATTGAATGGTGGAACTGTTACACAACCTGTTTAGAGGGAGGCACAAAAACTAACAATGCCATTGAGGGATGGCACAATTCCTTCAATAAAGCAATTGGAAAACATCACACAAACCTATATAATTTCTTGGAACTTTTGAACAAAAAAAGAAAGTTTCCAAGAAATATGAATTGTACAATCACTGACAAGTAGTCTAAACCCATGTGTTTCTAAAAAACAGTAACGAAATGTCCAAGCCACTATTGGCCAAAATGCAACAGTTTTCGTTGATGGTGACTTCAGACTACTTGGACAGTCTTTTTTTTTTTTTTTTAAACATTTTATTAATTTTAAAGAACACAAACAACTTTGCAAGGAACAAAGAGAAATAAGACGACAACATTTCTTTACAGGGTTGCATCATGTGGGAGGAGTGGGGAGAGTGTACAAGTGGTCATACAATATCTCAGTAAGGAATTTCGGGGGGGGGGCAGTGGGAGCAACAGCAGTTCAACGGTTCAATGTATAGCATCAAGTGGAGGAATCATTGGGTTGTGGGGACATCAGGTCTATATCCAATTCCGGGAGAGGGGGGGTACATATATCGCCACGGTAAGAGTTCCATTGAGTCCATATCTTCCCCCATTTACGGGGCGTACCTCGAGAAATATACACAGTTTTTTCCCTGAACATGCACCAATCCATGTTTTGTTTCCATTGCCGAACCCTGGGCGGTCCCTGAGCACCCCATAATTGGGCAATATCCCTCTTGGCGATCATATTACCCAGGGTCACCCATCGGTCAATACATTGTAGTCATTCGGCTCCCATACATTCAGCAAGCATCTCCTAGCCTCCGGCACCGACCGCACACCCGTAACCTCACTCATCACTTCATGCACACGAGACCAAAATCGCACTATCTCGGGACACTCCCATATTATATGTAGGAATGTGCCCACAAGACCACAGCCACGCCGGCACAGGCCATCAACAGAAAAGCCCATGTGTACCAAGCGGGGACCAGTCACGTACACTCTATGGAGGATTTTGAGCTGTACAAATCTGAGGCGCGCCGGGATGGCCACCTCTTTGGGGGAGGAGATCGCCGCCTGCCAATCTTCATCGTCGAGCTCTAGTCCGTCGCTAGTCCAACTCTCTCTAAGGTGACACAAGAGATCGGACCTGGAATTAATCAATTTTTTATAAATGAGCGAAATCGTACTGTCCGGGATGTGCCCGTCCAGTATTCTGTCCTCAAGTGGGGACGCTTCCGGTATGTCCGTGCCACTTGGACAGTCTTATATACATTTTACAATACTAACAGTAATAGCCCAAAAATCCAACATGAGCTCAAGTAGACGAATTAAGAAAGAAGGCCGAAACATTACTAGATATACATAGCTCCCATCTCTAGGCCCTAAGATGATATACGTGGTCTCGCTCTGAAGGGCAGGATTTCCAGAATTGAATGACCCTATTATAACTATTCATACATTCTCCAAATCTTAATCACAGCTTTCCTGCCACCTCTTTCTTCTGTGCCCAAATCTTTACACTTTTTTTGTTCAGGACCTGTAAAGCACATGCACAGAAACCTCCTTTAGTGTCCATGGGTGTTCAAATGCATTCACCATGCTTCAAACCCTTCTTACTGATATTCAGGTGTCTGATCCTCATGCTGAAGTTTTCTCCGCATTGCTTACAGCAATTTTTTCCTGTTTAGGATGGCTATCTTTTCCTTTTTTTTTATTGACATGCATTCATTCACCCAAAGCCAGCAGTACTGACTTTGCTACAACCCCCATAATCAAAGTCTGACAGGAGAATGACCTATAGGCGCATGGATGCAGCATCAACACATTGGAAGCTTTTCTCACTCTCGGTAACACAAGACTTATATGGAAGAGAAAGACACACTTAAGGCCTCCAAAAACAGAGTTATAGAAAGCCTTACTACTCAAAGCTTAAGTAGGGTGATTGTTAGGACGGAGATAGGTCTACTGAATGGCTCTGGGCAGTGTGGGACCCTGCCTTGAAGTCCACACAGCAAGTTGTAGTGCTTTGACCACCATCTCAGCCCACATGATGATCATGTATGTGCATGCACTAAAACATTTTGTGAAGTGGTAGGAGACATTGAAGGGGGCACTGTCATTGGAATGGCACACCAAGTCCACCTCCTCCTATTCTCAGGTGAGTGACTACTTTCATCTTCCCACACTGTAGAGGACTAACAGTGGTGGCATAAAAATGACGATAGTGCAGAACATGCCTTTTTCATATTACCTACTTGGGGAGAGAGCCTACTAGTCTCCCCTGCATTTTAAATTGTTCTGTCATTCTCCCTATAACTATGTACTTTGCCCATCCATTAGAGAAAGGGATGCTTTGTTGCATTTCATTTGTAAACATTTGTGTGTACAACCACACTGGGTTCCATTTTGTAACAGGTACCTAAGACAGAGGCTTGGAGGGAGAGCCCAGAGAGCAAATGTATATAGTAGGACTTCCTTCCAGGAAATTCCATGGATCTCTTCCAGTAGGTATGACAGAAAGGTGTTGCTGAAATTAAGAAAGGAGACACAGAGTTCCTTTGAAACCAGCGAGTTCCTCTTGCCCCTTACTGACCCCTTGATTAGTGGGAGAGGCTATCCCCAAAAATGTTAAATGGAATATCAGTGAGGAGCCTAACTTGTCGTTGTACTATTGTTTTGGGTTGATTTTATAAGGAGACTCCCAGCTCCGCCCTGCCTTCCTGCTCAGACTTTTCAGAAAGACCATGACTGGACCAACCTATGCAGAATTCACAAAAATACAGATCTGGCCAGAACCGTCAACAAACTGAACAGCTACAATTCAGAAGGAACGTCTGCACCTTGAATATAAAGATAAGGCAGAAACTTCCAGTCTGGGTGCAATATTTCCTGCCTAGAAGCCAAGGATCTCACAACAGTGGTGACTGGAAGATTTCTTTGAGATCCAGGATTGGGGTACTGACTGTCAACTCCCCTTGTCAGGTGCAGGTCCAGCAACTTGGGGAAGACTCACTGAGCTTGCCTGGAGAGGCTTCCTGCATCCTTCTTCGAGGGAGAGAGCTAACTGCTCAGGAGGGACACTACAGAGGTATTTGCACAAAGACCATGCAGCTCAGTAGGAGCAATGACTGCGAGGAACTCAGTCCTTTGGAGTGACACCAACACCATGATACATCAGTTGATCCACATCGGGAGCCTGCAACAAGGTCATGATCTCAAGAGTTGCAATATCAGGTAGTTTTAGCAACATAAATAGTAGATTTTAGTTCATAAATGTTTGTTTTTTAAATTGTCTCTTTAATCTTTGGGCTGTGATTAAATAGAATTTGCATTCTCGGTTCACTCATTTGAGAGAGCTTACTAGGATTGGCATCAGTGACCTAGAGATTACACACAGGCTTGTGTGTAATCTCTAGGCCACTGCTCACTGTGACTGGTGACCTAAGGTTTGCAGAGACTTCAGCGGTAAATATATGAATTGACTGAACTATCACTATCTCACCAGAAATATTCTGGCCTGCAAAATGACACCTAGATATGTTCGGTAGGTGTATTGCCCACTTTAGTGTCTCACTAAGACTTGGAACCGGTGACCTGAAATTGTATACTTTCTGCAGTGGGTATTGACCCACTAAGTTTCCACAATTTATGTTAACCTGTAAGGTACAGGGTCTGTATGTTTTACTGTTGTCTTTTTTGTTCTTCAACATTTTCTCTTCTTGTGTGACCCTCTTTTTTAAATCTGGTGTACTTTCCCCTGACCATGCGACGCTCATTTTCTATTTTTTTCTTCATATTCTTTTTCCGTTTCCCCTCCATATGTTTCTCTCTTCTTGCCACCCACATTATGTAGCTTTTTTATCTTTCACAACATTTTGTACTTTTCTTTCTCTTCCTATTTTCAACTGTATCTTTTAATCTAGCTTGTTAATTTTCGTGGAGTTTCTTTTTGTTATTTTTCCTCCGAAACTTTATGATTCTGGCATATATTTTTTTAGAAGTTCTTTCACTTTTCTCCTTACATGTTCGTTTTTGCAATATCGAATTCTGCCTGTTTCTCTCCTTTTTACATAACGATCCTCTTTTATTTGTACATGTAATGTGCATGCTTCCTCCTGGAGTGAGGAAGCAACGTACATCAGAATAGTTCCCCCTCACTCGGCAAAGGACAATGCTCTTCACACATGTACTTGAGTTTTCTCCCACAAACACACACAAAAAATGCATGGGTCTGCATTAGAATAACATTAAAAAAAGAACCTGATGTCTGGTTTTGGTCATCATGAAAGAATACCTTTTGATGGTGTTCTCCAATTGTAGATCTGACAATTACTGTCATGCTCCGTGTCCAATAGTGGCAGTGGTCACGTGGGGGCAATGCTTTGGGGCCTGATGTGGGACAGCCCATGGACTGTTTGGTAGAAGACTGTAACCGCGGGACCAGGTAAGGGCAGGAGACGTGTTTTTGTGATACTAGTTTTTAATTGATCATACAGAGCATCAGTACAGGTCTTGCGAACTGCGGCTCGTCGCGGCGATCTGCTTCTCTCTTTGCGGGTTTTCCTGATTACTCCTTCTTCTTTTCTCCTGACCGGGCTCCGCCTTCTAGGGGGCTCTGGAGGCTCCGTGCTGTCCACCCAATCCGACACCGATAGGGGAAAGGAAAAGAGAGGCAGGTATCAGTGCGGAGCAACAGGTACTTAAGTGGCAACACAGGGAAGGGGTAGTGAGGGACAACACACAGTGCAGTGAACCCAGGCGGGTACGTGAGGTTAAGTAAACGAGGAGGGCAGGTGCTCGTGAATTGAACCCGGGAGCCGTCCCTCAGGCTTCTCCCCCCCTTTCGGTTAGCCGTCTGGCTCTTTTTGTGAACCACCCCAGAAAGCGGTTACGCACCTCTGTGAGCCGTACCCCTCCTGGCGTACGGCTGGGCGGCTCGTGGTGTTGGCCTCCAGGCGTTCCCTTTTCTTCCTCGGCTCTCTCGGCGGCTCCTCTCTTTGGCAATGTGCGGTCCGGGCTGCTCTCAGCGTTCAGCTCCCAGTTCCGATCCCGACTCGTCTTCTCTTCTCCGTCCGTGAGACTGGTCTCGCTGATCCACCTGATACAGCTGTGCCGCTCACTCTCGCTGTCGTCGCGTCCTCCTCTCCTCTTCTCTTCTTCTCTTCTCTCCCGTCCTTCTCTGCTCCGCTCCTCCTCGCTGCTTCCCGCCACTCCGCTCTGCTCCACTCTGACCGCTCCTCCGGTGTATAGACACACCTGGTGTAGGGCGTTCTCCTCCTTTATCCAACTGCTGGGCCCCTCCTCCGCTGCACCTCCGGACTGGTTAAAGGGCCAGGCGTCCTCCTCATCACAGCTGTAGGAGTCGTGTCCGGTCCACTCGGAATACTGCGTGGGCTGTGAAGAGAAGAGGGGGGGGGTCAAATTTGATCAGTTCGCGCCCTATGTCGGGGCGCGCAAGGGGGACCCCGTTACAAAGACTCATTGCCATTTTAGTGGAATTAGCTTGGGCCTGTGATAGCATTGGCAATATTCCTTGTTTGATGAATTGGCTGCAGCGGTCTGAGCCCACGCGCAACGCTGCATTGGACTTTATAGGAAGAAACCGCTCAGTCTAAGAACTAGTGTGATTAAGCAAATCTCAGAGCCCAAAATGGATTATTCATAATTAAAATTGCACAGTACTTTTAATCTAAGTGGATTAAAGCTCTGGGTATCTTGTCTAGCACTTGCTGATAAACTGGCGGGAGAATAAACAAGCATTTACAATGCAATAGGTCTCGCAGCATTAAAGTTTGAGCTATTGGCATTGTATATTACAATGTGTTGCATTAATTTGTTATCAAACTCTGAATTGTTTTATAAAGATGATTTGCAAACTGTCAAATGTTGCTGAATAGTACGCAACGTTGTGAATAATATTGTTTGCTAGTCATCCTTGGGTACCAGAGTACTTCACTTGAGGCAGAGGTATTATCTTTAGACTACAGGTGCCGGTGCCGCTTGAGCTAGAAACAGGGCCAGCCACTCACTACTCTGCACTCACTACTCACTACTCTGCACTCACTACTCACTACTCTGCACTCACTACTCACTACTCTACTCACTACTCTGCACTCACTACTCACTACTCTACTCACTACTCACTACTCTGCACTCACTACTCACTACTCATTACTCTACTCACTACTCACTACTCTACTCACTATTCACTACTCTACTCACTACTCTGCACTCACTACTCACTACTCTACTCACTACTCTGCACTCACTACTCACTACTCTACTCACACTACTCTACTCTACTCACTACTCTACTCACTACTCACTACTCTGCACTCACTACTCACTACTCTGCACTCACTACTCACTACTCTACTCACTACTCTGCACTCACTACTCACTACTCTACTCACTACTCTGCACTCACTACTCACTACTCTACTCACTACTCACTACTCTGCACTCACTACTCACTACTCTACTCACACTACTCTACTCTACTCACTACTCTACTCACTACTCACTACTCTGCACTCACTACTCACTACTCTGCACTCACTACTCACTACTCTACTCACTACTCTGCACTCACTACTCACTACTCTACTCACTACTCTGCACTCACTACTCTACTCACTACTCTACTCACTACTCTACTCACTACTCTACTCACTACTCTGCACTCACTACTCACTACTCTACTCACTACTCTACTCACTACTCACTACTCTACTCACTACTCTACTCACTACTCACTACTCTGCACTCACTACTCACTACTCTACTCACACTACTCTACTCTACTCACTACTCTACTCACTACTCTGCACTCACTACTCAGTACTCTACTCACTACTCACTACTCACTACTCTACTCACTACTCTACTCACTACTCACTACTCTACTCACTACTCACTACTCTGCACTCCCTACTCACTACTCTACTCACTACTCTACTCACTACTCACTACTCTCCACTCACTACTCTACTCACTACTCACTACTCTACTCACTACTTACTACTCACTACTCACTACTCTACTCACTACTCACTAGTCTACTCACTACTCTACTCACTACTCACTACTCTACTCACTACTCTACTCACTACTCTACTCACTACTCTACTCACTACTCACTACTCTTCTCACTACTCTACTCACTACTCACTACTCTACTCACTATTCACTACTCACTACTCTGCACTCACTACTCACTACTCTACTCACTACTCTACTCACTACTCACTACTCTACTCACTACTCACTACTCTACTCACTACTCACTACTCTACTCACTACTCTACTCACTACTCAATACTCTACTCACTACTCACTACTCTGCACTCACTACTCACTACTCTGCACCCACTACTCTGCACTCACTACTCTGCACTCACTACTCTGCACTCACTACTCACTACTCTGCACTCACTACTCACTACTCTGCACTCACTACTCACTACTCTGCACCCACTACACACTACTCTGCACTCACTTCTCTGCACTCACTACTTTGCACTCACTACTTTGCACTCACTACTCTGCGCTCACTACTCTGCACTCACTACTCACTACTCTGCACTCACTACTCTGCACTCACTACTCTGCACTCACTACTTGGCACTCACTACTCGGCACTCACTACTCACTACTCTGCACTCACTACTCACTACTCTGCACTCACTACTCACTACTCTGCACTCACTACTCACTACTCTGCACTCTGCACTCACTACTCTGCACTCTGCACTCTGCACTCACTACTCACTACTCTGCACTCTGCACTCACTACTCTGCACTCTGCACTCACTACTAACTACTCTGCACTCACTACTCTGCACTCACTACTCTGCACTCACTACTCACTACTCTGCACTCACTACTCTGCACTCACTACTCTGCACTCACTACTCTGCACTCACCACTCTGCACTCACTACCCACTACTCTGCACTCACTACTCTGCACTCACTACTCTGCACTCACTACTTACTACTCTGCACACTCACTCTGCACTCACTACTCACTACTCTGCACACTCACTCTGCACTCACTACTCTGCACACTCACTCTGCACTCACTACTCTGCACACTCACTCTGCACTCACTACTCTGCACTCTGAACACTCACTCTGCACTCACTACTCTGCACTCACTACTTTGCACTCACTGCACACTCACAGCAGCATTGAAAAACAAGGGTTTGCCATTATTGAAATAGTTCACTGCAATAACCTACTTTTCTTAGCCTTTGACATGTACTTTACTAAGAACCGGCATGTTAATAAATATATAAATACGTGCAATGGAAATAAAGCAGGATTGAAAAACAAATAACTCTTACTGCCCCCGGAATTCCGCCGCAGCCGCACCGGAAGTCAGGCAAGGTCGCCTGTGACGGGGGCGGAGCCGCGTCCGGACCGGAAGGGGAGGCAGGCGGAGGAAATGCGTCGAGCGGCCCGGGGCTCCTGTGAGCGGTGGAGAGCCCCGGGGCCGACAACAGGAGGTTGCGCACATGTTGCGGGGCTCCCTTGACCAAGAGGTAGCCCCGCAAAAGGAGCTGCCAAGAGCCGCAGCGTCAACTCTGCCTGCCCGTGCTGAGAGCGGAGTACCCCAGATTGCCACAGTAAGTATAAAAGGAGGGGGAGGGGGGGCGGTGCACTCGTGTGTGTGTGCGCGCGTGTGTGTATGCGTGGGGGGTTCTGTATGTATGTGCGTGCGTGTGCGCTTGTGTGTGTGTTTCTGTGTATGCGCATGCGTGTGTTGTGTGGGAGCTTCCCGCAGCGCTCGTACTTGTGCGCGTGCCAGTTTCGAATCACCTGCGCGCGGCCAGGATTGTCTCCTGGAAAGCAGACACGGCAACAAAAGGTTCTCGGCGGAGACTCGCTTCCGGGCGCTTAGCCGAGACCTAAAAATGACATATAATGGTATTACTGCTGTTTTTTCTGACAAAGATGAAAGTCTACAAAAAGTAAAGTTTAATAAATTACAGATCGTAACATTCAGCTTACCCACACCAGAAAAATAAAGGAATATGGAAAGCTGCTATGAAACTAAAAAACACACACCACAAAACATCATTCTTTGGACGCTGCACTACTTGTAAATGGAACCTTGAATGACAGAATTTCCCTGATTAGCTACAAGAAGTGAACTAAGGTTAAAGTAATGCGAGGTCCAGCAGCAGTCTATGTCTTCATATACATGGGACAATCTTTAGAATGTGCTTGCTGATTCTCACATGAACCAACCTAAAAAGACCACAGTAGGCCTAGCAGTAATCTTCAAGAACAACTTTCACGTGTTTTAAAATGTATTGTGGGAACAGTGGCTGCCCCAAGCTGGATTTCAGAGTTAGATGTGGAGGACACTAGATTTAACCTAGTACACTCCCACACACAACACCAGCATTTAGGGCCCAAGTTTAGTATGGACAAAGATTTTGTCCATCTTGAAAATGCCCAAATTGGGTAGGATTGGTCCAGGGAACTTTGACCCCATTGGTTAGGGTGCGCCCAGGAGCCGTCCACATCCACTCAAGGAAGTAAAGACATGGTTCTTTCTGAGCAACTATTACAGAACGACAATAACTACTGAACAAATGCTATGGCCAACAAGGAAGGAAGAAGCATCAGCTAATAAGGCACCATGCACACCCACAAACCAGAGCCTATTCCTACTTAATGATCTAGGCATGGTCACATGCATAACTCTAAGTCGACTTCATTCCACTCAAGCATATGCACAGTTACATCACTGCAGAGACAAGAGAAGCGCACTCCATGACTTCATGAAAGGCATAAAAAACTTTTCATACAGACCACACTCATAATGCACACCTCCCAACCAAACACAAAAATGAATGAACATACAACTCATGAGTTCTGTCCCTCACTCCTCCACACCTCTATTCATTTAAACACAGTGAGCAATGTCAGCTTATGGTCATCATCCTTGATGCTAATGATAGACCCTTGTGCCGTTCATACCAGTACTTGCTGACTCTCTTTCCCATTTCCCCATGGTCTGACTCTCCATGGCTTTTATTTTAGTAGCTACTGTGTGGCCTAGGGTTTTTGCAAGTCTATTCCATAAGGAAGCGAGCATAAGACAAACCGAGATGCATACTTATAAAAACAAAGGTCGAAATACAACCAAAAGACCCAAAGAAACCTGGTCTAAGAAAAATGAGTTTCTAAGAACCAATCCTTGTCCTTTTCAGCTATCATTACCAATGTTCCTCCTGTTTATAAAAGACAAAGGGCATTTTTCAGTAGAATACATTGCTTCATTTTGACAACATACCACACGTAATTGTATTAATCCATATTGCCAATGTTTCTGAAAGATGTTTGTATCTGTTGGAAAACAGAGGGAGGCAAAAGGGTTTATCATATTAAAACTTTCAACATCATTAGTAGTAACATTTTCCATGTCTTAAAAAAAATGATCTGCCTTTGTACATTTAAATTACATTTATGTGCAAATTCTGTGGCATTTTCCCTTCATCTATTAATATTTAAAGGTAGAGCTTTATTTGATCATAAAAGAGAAGCGTTTACAGTCAACAGACTTCATTAATATGATATGTTTTTATTGTCTACATGGTGATTCTGGTATAAAAAAGTGGGTGAATTTGGTGACATCTCGTGGTCTTAACATGCTCTTTCTGTGCAAAAAATATTGAATAATATTTGAAAGGTGGGTTACAATCACTCATCCGTTTCTGTGTTGAAGGAACATTGTTGCGTTTGGATTGCTAGCTCTTTGTTCGTGACTTTCCTTTCTCTGTTTGACTTTCTCCCTTACACAGAAGTTTTCTTGGCAACTGGGCAGAACAACAGGCTGCACAATCAAGAGCCTCTGGGGGTTTGGCTAGTATGCTCCACTCGCCTTTCGTCAGGTTAAAAAGGAATGCCGTTTGGGTCATGGTGTAGGGTTTTCCATCTGGGCATTCTCTTGATACTACTCCACCACAGACAAACACATTATGCCCTGACAACCTGCAGACTGCGTGGCAAATATCCAGCTTTATTTGCCCTGGCATGAGGGGCACAGTCCTGGCAGTTTTTGTGGCCTGCACTTTCTGTAAGTTTATCTCTAGGCTCTGCTTGTGGCTCTGTACAGCCAGCACATTATCATCTAGGAATGAGAGAAGAGGTCGATGCTTGAACTGGATGGGGAAGGTCATGCACTGCACTACTTCATTCGTGGTTGTGTCAAAGCAGTCCACCACTCCCACACGGGAAATTGCCCCCTTAACAACACAGCGACCTGTCACGATATAGATGCACTTATCTTCCTTGGTAATGACCTCCACCCCATCCATAGGCACGCTCATCTTGCCAGCCAGTGACCAACTTTCCCTGCGTAGGTCATAGCGGTAGATGTTAGAAGTGTACCTGCGTGGCGCCACACTTCCACCCACTGTGTATATAGCCCCTCCACATGTCACCATGGTGTGAAAGACCAACTCCTGTGGAAGGTCTGGCAGCTTTGTCCAAGATCCTGTGTCGATTTCATAGCGCCAGGCTGCACGGAGGCCAATGGTCTCCTCTGAGGCACCACCTGTCAAGTAGACATACCTGCCTAGTGATGTGACACCAAAGGCGGCAGCACGATAGGGCATGTCAGTCAACTTCAGCCAGGTGTCCTCACTCACCACATAGGCAAAGACGGCGCTGCTGAAGCGCCCATCAGTGCCCTGGCCACCCAGGATCAGCACAGACTCTAGCAGTGCACCCTTGCGTTGCATTAGCAGCATCTTACTCAGTCCCTGGGCTCCAGGCTCACTGGGTGCGAGCGGGGACAAGGACGCTCCGTCTTTCCTGCTGACAAATTCTTCCTGAACCCGTGCCAGCACCGCGGGACACTGTTTAGACAGCACCTCGTCGAACATCAAACTTCTCAGAGCAGACTCGGAAACGGCGCTCAGCAGCACGTGGCCGAACATGCACTCAAAGGCGCTGAAGCGTTCTCTATCCATCTCATCTCCCTGCCCATGCCCCGCCTCTGGAGGCCCTCGCGCCCACTGCGCAAGCGCCAGCAGCACCTGGTCCTCGCCGCTCACGCGCAGGTCCTGGTCACGCACCAACCTCTCCAGCACGTGGCGTGATAACGCTGCCACCTGGGGGCCTGTCAGTGCGTAGAAGCCGTCGCGCAGGAGGCAGTAGGCGCGCTCGGCCACGTCCTCCAGCTGATGGAGCTCACCCAGCATCAGGTGGCGCACGCAGTTGTCGCCGCGCAGGGACTCCTGCAGGAAGTCTCGGCAGTGGGAGCGCAGGTTCGGCAGGGCGAAATACTGGGCTCCGCGCAACAGGCACTCGACGTTGTGCTCGCCTAGCAGAATCCGGCCCGTGTACATGAAGTCGAGCAGCTGCTCCACCGCCTCGCCGCTCATGCAGTCGGCACTGATGGTGATGACGAAGGCGTCCTGGGGTTGCACGTCGTTGCCGCTCAGCTCCTGCTCCACGGAAGGGCTGACAGCGGCCAGCACCTCCCTGTGCGCGTGGAACACTTGCGCGCCCACCCGCACCTCCAGGTTGCAGCGCCGTCCGCGGCGGCGCTGGCAGTTCAGCTGCTGTGTGAGCCGCTGGCTGTGCTGCTTATCCATGAACTCCATCCTCATGGCTGCGGTGTTCGGCGGATGGGCCCTTTCGGAACTTAGTTGTTTTGAAATCGGATTGTGGCTTCAGCAGTGACCTAGAAACCTAACGGTTGCGCTGCGGCCCTTCGACGGCATGATGGTAGTAAAGTGACGCAATAAGCAGAACGATGACGTCACAATATAACTACTTTTTTCCGTTGTAGTATCGGGGTGGCAAACACACGAAGCAGGAGACGAAGATTAGCTTCAAATGTAGTTTATTTATAGAACAGGTTCAAAGGATATGGACCCACAGACAACACCAGTTGCTCGGTAGAAAGTCCAGAAGGTTCTGACCCTTTTCGTGGCAACCAGAGATATGTTCCAGAATAGAATAATTCATACATCACAAGGCAACAATGAATAAGGAGGAAATACATCTAACTAAGAAATAAATAGATTTGAACAGAGAAGCAAAGGACATAGCACCCTATATCATATTCCCACCATGAAGAAAATTTAAGACATATCATAATCATTAAAACGTGATGGCAATCTGGAGACTCTTCAAGTGAGAACAGTTACAGAATTGTTGGCACCCATAGTGCAAGGACACTATGAACTCTGTGAAGAACAATTTTGGGAAACAGGAGTTGAGAACCTAGATTCAAAACTCTGTGTATCACACTGTGAACTCTTAGATGGAACTAACAAGGTCTCAGAAGAGTGTATAATAGAATTGCTAGTAAAATCCTTATTATGACAACCAATGTGATAAGACACTTCACCTGACAAAGAACTGGTTCCTAAATGATAGCATCATCCTCAACAGGAGTACGAGAATTAAGATAAATGTATGTTTGTGTATCAGAATGGGAACAAGATTGTTTTTATTCCACTCCCTTGCAAAAGAACGGAACGTTTGCCAAACCACTCAATCTTACAAAGAGAAAAGTAGATTGATTCTCCTTTCTTGACCTTAACAGGTTTTTTAATAAGAACTCAAGATCCAACGAGAAATTTTCTGTCAGAAACGTATTTTGCAGAATCAAAATAGAGTTTCTGCTGTGCTTCCTTCAACAAAACATTTTTCCGAACAGAGGATACTGATAGTCTTAGTTTTTGAGTTAGCCGAAGATCAAGCCATGTAGGTCATATTTTAGTTCTACTCTTCCTTCCTCTCAATAGTTCAAAAGGAGTGAACCCTGTAGTTGAATGGGGAGTAGTGTGATAAGCATTGATTTTGTTCCTGAGGAAACTGTACACATCAAGACCGGAAGCGAGAGCAGATTGAATACCATCTTTAATTAAACGGTTAGCTCTCTCCACCAATCCATTGGCTGAGGTACTATATTGCTAGGGTGACCATAATTTTAAAGCCAAAAACCGGGACATTTCCCAAAAATAGAAGAAGGACTACAATTTTACTTCAACACAGCCCACAGAGAATTACAGAAGAGGCAGTAAAAACGTACATAAAATGCAATTTTAAAATCTGTAGCATGCCTGTTAATTAAATGGCTGTCTTGTAACAGCTGCTAACTATCCCTGCTTTGCAAAACATAAAAAAATACCTCCCACCATTTTTAGACAATCCTCTCTAAAAACATAAACACATAAGCTTAATTTCTTGAAATCTGCTGGGTCAGCTAGCGAAAAACCGGGACTGTCTGGGTAAATCTGGGATGCCCGGTCACCCTATGTATAGGGCAACTTGGAGATGTTTAATGTCAGATTCAAAAAGAAAATGTTTCATCAGTGCAGAACTAAAATACATACCATTGTCAGTCACAATTTCTCTTGGAGTACCTTCAAGAGAAAAAACATGTTTAAGAAAATTCAAAACAGATTGGGTGATGGCCTACTCAACAAAAGAAAAATAAATTCATTAAGAACAATAGTAAATGAGGACTATAAGAAATCTGTTGCAAGAGGGAAGGAGAGTGAAAGGAACAGCAAAATCTAAGGCTACTTTCAACCAAGGCCCATCAGGTAGAGAAACATGATGTCATGGCTTTTGTGCAGTTTTCCAGTGCTTATCAGAAATAATGCAATAATGCACTGACGACATAAGTTGACATAAAAGGTAACTTGCGCATTCATAAGAGGCCACCAATAGTGCTCCCTTAATTTCTTCCATGTGGCAGTGATCCCCAAATGAGCTATTTTAATTAAATGTGGCCTGAGTGAAAAGGGAGAAATTAACTTACCACTTCAAGTGCATATATCTGATTTTCAATAGATAATTCTGAACTAATTTGAGCAAAAGGTCTCAATTCATCAGGAAGATTACGTAAAGGAGGCCAACCATTCCTGATGTGCTCCATGACTTTCTTAGTTGGGAGATAGCTTCCAACCAAGCATTTTCAGAGATTACCTTACACCAGAGAGACACAGCATCCAAAGCAGCAAGCACACACTCACAATCTTCTTTGATGTCATCATTAACAGGTAGGGGCAGACGTGAAAGACAGTCAGCTCGCAAATTCCTCACCCTTGTATGAAATTTATGGCAAAATTGTACTCCTGTAGATTAGAAAGTAAATGTACTAAGCAAGATGATACTTTGCCTAATCTATTGCATTGTAGTAGAAATACAAGAAGTTTGTGATCAGTTAAAATTTCAAATGAATTGCCCCACAGATATGTTTAACGTTTTTGTACAGCCCAGACACATGCTAAAGCTTCCCTTTCAATGGTGCTGTAGTGTGACTCGGACTCTTAGAGAGATTTGGATGCAAAGGCTGTGGTGATTTCCTTACTATTGACTCGTTGTCCAAACACAGCACCAATGTTGTTTATGCTGGCCTCTACAGAAACTATGCATTTTTGGCTTGCAACAAAAGGACTGAGGGCAGGAGCAGTCACTACTAATTGTTTAAGACTGTTAAAAGAATCATTATTTTCATCTGTCTATGTGAATTTGACACCTGTCTTAAGTAGATGTCTCAAAGGTTGAAAAGCACAAGCATACGAAGGTACAAAATGTGCATAATATTCACAAAGACCAATACATTATCTCAATGCATCCTTGTCAGCAGGTACAGGAGCTTTCACAATTGCTTCTATGTTGCAAAACTTTGGTTTGACGCCATCATATGTAATACTGTGACCCAAGTAATCCAAATTCTGTACTAACGTTTGTAATTTTTCTGATTGTACAGTCATTCACCTTGAATTGAGAATGTCCATAACATTGTCCAATACTAACACATGTTCCTCTCTAGTCTCTGTAAAAACCAATATGTCATTCTGGAAAGCTTGAACATTCTTGAGATCTCTAAATAAAATGTCCATGACTTTCTGGGACACGCTGGCTGCTGAAGCCAGGCCAAAAGGTAACCGTAGATACTTGAAAGCCCCAAAAGGTGTTATGTAGGTGGTAAGTTCTTGTGACTCAGTAGATAAGGCTATCTGATGGTAAGCAGAGTGCAAATCAATAGTTGAAAAGTAGTTTGCTTGACCAATATTAGACATTTCTTGGATATGAGGTAGAGGATGACAATCAACAATGTTATCACGATTTAGAGATCTCAAGTCCACAGAGAGACGTAGATTTCCATTTATTTTTGGTAAAAACAATGGGAGAGACCCATTCTGAAAAATCTGTGTACATAATTATACCTTCTTCAGTAAGTTAGTCAAGTAATATTCTCAAATCAGAACGAGCACTGATAGGAACAGGCCTGACCTTGTGTATAACGGTCACAGAATTTTCTTTAACCTTATCTCATGTTCAAAACCTTTAACAGTTCCTATTTCATCATTAAAAACTGCTGGCCAAAACATAATTTGTGGAATCATCCAAAAAACATTACAAAGGCATTTCTCCTAAGACAATGGGATGTTTGTGGCCTGGTTTAAGATAAATGCCCAGTTTGGCCAAGTCCATCCAACCAACTAGGCCTATCCCGTTAATGGCTACATAAATCTTGCTACGTACTTTCCTGCCTACAATTTCTACGTTATCAAAGAAAAATCCAAGAAGATCAATTTCTTTATCACCAAATGCTTGGGGACAGATATCAGGAGCATTGAGTTCAAACGCAGCAAACCACAATGAATAAAAAGTGGAATTGGCTAAAACAGTAATAGGCGCACCTGAATCTGCCATGACTTGCAGAAACCTTTCCCCAATTAAAGCTTGATAAAAAGGACCCTCTGTTGCCCCCAAATCTTGTCCGTTTTCAATGGTGAGAACAAAATAAGACCAATTGAATGCACAATCACGAACAGTAGTGTCAGGGGTATCTTGACTACTTCCATAATGTAGATCAACAGCATGTATACTTGTTTTGCTGACAGTGCTTTGTAATCTGCAAACAGTGTGAAAATGTCAACATTTTCTACATTTTTTTGCCAATAGCAGGACATGTGGGATTGTTACCGATATGGGATTTAGAGCCACAGCGATAACATAGCAGTTGTTTCTTCCTGTCCTTGTTAAATGTAACCGTTGCAATGGTGTTATCATCAGTTAGGGTGTTTCTCATGAGAGGCTAGGGCTTGGGTAGAAAGAATGGAATGTTCAGGACTTTTAGCAATGTCAATCACAACAGAAATGGAAGGATTGTGACAGGTAAGTAGCCTCTTCTACATTTCTTTGGGGAAACAACTAAAAACAAATTGACCCCCTATATAGTTGCCAACTGAATACTCAAATTCTCAAGGGGCAGCTAGCACACATAACACAGCTATATACTCTTCAACAGTTTCATCACATGCTTGTTTACGCGTAACAAAATGATGCCTCTGTAACAATACACTGGGTACATCAGAGTACTGTTTTTTAAGTCTTGCTTTGGCCTCTATGTATACATTCAAAACAGAATCCCCTGCAGGGCGAGGTATGACAGGAAGATTGTCAAAAACATTCTGCCCTGCAACACCTAGATGATTAAAAAGCAAGACAAGTTTCCTGTTAGGAGAATAATCAAGACTGTCAATGGCAACCAGGTAACTCTCAAAGTTGCATAGCCATTGTTTCCACTTAATTTCAAGTTTACCTGGTTTTTACAAGGACGGAGGAGGATGTAATATATTCTGTGAGGAGGCCACACCTGAAAAGAGGTGGTTAAAACAGAGAATATATTAATGAAATGCAATAAAAAAATAAATGCTTAATAAAGAATCTCAGAGGTTTGGTTAATTAAATAACTTTGGAAGATGTTGATAGGAGAAATCGCTTAGAAGCAGCAATAAAGACTTGATTGGGACGGTAACATAATAATAATTGATGAGGATGCAGACACCCACACACTAAGAAGGTGAGATGTTGATTGTAGAAACAGCAATAAAGGCTTGATTCTGCACGGGTTTTA
This sequence comes from Lissotriton helveticus, assembly GCF_964261635.1. Classification (NCBI taxonomy): domain Eukaryota; kingdom Metazoa; phylum Chordata; class Amphibia; order Caudata; family Salamandridae; genus Lissotriton; species Lissotriton helveticus. Next base: position 1,568,959,991 of record NC_136059.1, read on the forward strand.
GGGTAGCAGGAAAGTGGCGCTCAGGCAGGTAACCTTGCCGGGTACTGACAGAATGGGGAACAAAAGCATGTGGTGCTACCAGGTCAGAGGTGGACCCCAAACCCCTGAATGAGGGAAGAGCTGATAGACCTTCGCCAAACAAACATGAACAAATCCTGGGCACACGTATAGACTCAAAAGTTAGTACAATTTTGGAAATGTGATACAGTCGACACCGGTGGTTTTCTTAAGGGATGTTTATGTGAAGATGCTCATGAGGAAAACAACGCCAGCCAACACGTGTTTCGTCAACAGGTCAATGCCTGTGACTCTTCAGGGCTTAAAGCGCGTAGTGCGGGTATTGAAGGACCAGTGATAATTCCAACCCGGTTTGCGGGTGTCGAGACAGCCGTCGTGTGGCTGTCTGATAATGATGAGATTTAAACGGTACACTCCTTCGGCGATAGACGAGCAACGACGTGGACCCTGCACCACCAGGCTCCACTCCATACGGACGTACCCGCCCGTTTAAATCACAGGCATTGACCTGTTGACGAAACACATGTTGGCTGGCGTTGTTTTCCTCATGAACATCTTCACATAAACATCCCTTAAGAAAACCACCGATGCCGACTGTATCACATTTCCAAAATTGTATTAACTTTTGAGTCTATACGTGTGCCTAGTCTTTTAATGAGAATCCAGCAGGGAATGACGCAAGCAGACAGGAGGAGCCTAACTGAGCTGGAGCCAGAATGCAGATATGCAAACTGAGTGCTCCCACAGCTGAATAATCACGCACCAGACCTGGCACAACAGACACCTCTTGAAACGGGACCAGCTGCATCCGTGTGGATGGGCGGAGGCTTAAGCATGAGCGGTAGGATAAAATCGGTAGCTCTGGAGAGGCACGCACAGAGACAAAAGAACAATTTTGCAAAGCGCACTGCCCAGAACGACAGATGACCAAGTTGTGTGTGCGCGTGAGGACACGGAAATATCAGCCTCGAGGGGCGAGTTGGCATGCTACTAACAGAGAAGTAGGATTCCATGCTCCGATTGAGCAATCGAAGATAACGATAAGAGTAGGTTACTGATTACATAAAAAGTCATAAAAATACACACCATGGAGTTTTGAGGAGGTGAAACGGCTCCTTTAGAGGTGAGAGGGCTCCTCTAAAATTCATTAATTGTATCTATTGTAAACGGTACGTAAAGAGCATAAATTAGCACGAAGGGAAAAGTTCAGCTCAGCTGATGGGTCCAAAGTTCAACAAAAACAGAAAGATGTTTGCCAACCCCACTCCTGGTACCAGACATAGTATCGGGGTGACAAACAAACAAAGCAGGAGACGAAGATTAGCTTCAAACTTAGTTTATTTATAGAAACAGGTTCAAAGGATATGGCCCCACAGCCAACACCAGTTGTTCAGGGGAAAGTCCAGAAGGTTCTGACCTTTCTCCTGGCAACCAGAGATAGGTTCCAGAATAGAATAATATATACAACACAAGGGAACAATGAATATGGAAGAAATACATCTAAAAAAGGAAAACAAACTAAGAAATAAATAGATTTGAACAGAGAAGCAAAATACTAGCACATGGTGCAACGCGGCTCAAAAAAGTCTTCAAAAAACATCACCTTAACCCGCGGAGATGCTTACTATTTTCTCACAACTGGGCCCATCATTCTTACCTTGGATTCTTTCACACATTTACTGTGCTCTGAGGATTCAGTAAGGATCCAAGAGAGGAGTTGCGGTGCTATAGCAGAGTGCCTAAACTAAACTTTATACATTATTTACAAATGCAGTTTTATTTCTAATACCATAGTTTTCTAAAAGAATAATTTTAAAAACACCCCACTATTCATCTCTTTAATGGATCTGCTAGTAAAAGTTAACTAAAGGACAACAAGACCTGCTTAACTCTCCATTTATTTAATTTTTATTTAGAAATTTAATTTCCTAGCATGATCTCTACGTTTTACTAAAAGGAAAAAAAAAATCAGTTATGCAATAAATCCTGAAAGAAAAGTTAAAGTTCAATAACATTAATCAAAAAATACTTTTTTCGGTATACAGCAATACCATAAAAGTACAATACAATACAAATCACAGTGTTTAAAACTTAATACAAAAATATCTCTACAATCCATATGAAATATTAACAGGTAGCTATGAATTCATCTCAAGTCATAAAGATAAGAAGCCTTATTAAAAAATGGGAGATCTGGTGTTCCTGGACGGGTTACATTATGATCCATCAGGATTGGGAGAAAAGGGTATCAGTCAAACAAAGTGCAAAGTGAACCCCCCTCCAGCATGATTCATTATATAAACAAAGTGATTACTAGTGCAAAAGATTAACAACAAATGCCATCATCCAACATCTTTTGTGTTTCTGAGTCTTGCGGCCATTCTTAAAAAGTTAACAGTGCAAAAGAGTGTTAAGGCCTCTGCAGAAAGTTTTAGAAACAGCAGGGCCACCTTTGCCTTTTTAAACCCAGCATCCTTTAAAATTTCTGTTAAAAATAAATTCCTGGGGTGAGCGTAGTAGGGGCACAACAAAACAAAGTGGAGAGTGTCCTGCGGACCCTTTTGGTCGCAGCCGCAGGGACCCCTCAACTCAATCAATGTTATGTATCCCAAAGGATCCCCCAGTGTGTGGTGCAATAGATTCAACCTAAATCTGGTCATTAAAAAACGGCCCTGAGCATTATAAAAATAGGACAAATACAGTTCCATTCCTATGCTGGGTTTGGCCAAAAGGTGTGCTCTAACCAAGGGTTTGACCAACTCCCTGTCTTCCCTAGTAGAGGCCATTTTCTGTAAAAATTCTGTCTTAATGAGGGCCTTGTCCCTAGCTAGCAGATTTGTCGGATGATTAAAATAATCAGCATGGCCCAGGCCTGACAGGGTTTCCCTCACATATTTGAGCCAGGGAATGTTCCGCCCACGCTCCCGGGCGATGCAATCCATTATTATCAATAATATTAATTTATTAGCATGACAGCTTTGAAAAATAAATCAGAGACATATTACCCAGTTATAGAGACGCAGACAGCAGCATAGAATGAAATAGTTCCAAACAAAAACCTCTCTGTCTCTCTCTCTCTCCCAAGAACTTCGTACCCATTCAAAAGTTAAAGTTCAGAAAAATGTCAAAGTCCCTGTGCCATTGGAAAAATTGCGCAGACCGACAGCATCTCGGGGTGCAAAGATCAGGTCAAAAAGTGAGCATCTTTCAATGTCCCAAATGTCCTCTTTTATACCCTTTTTCACTAACTTATCTGTCTAAATTCGTAACTCTCAAGTCGTAGATTGTCTGTGATTGGTCAATTTAGAGTCCGATGAGCATCACCTCATCGTTTTACTGTTCAATTTGTGCGGAGTCATCCTTATGTCATGGAAATCTGCTTCCTTTTCCCTCCTTACTTCACTTTTCTTAGGATCTCTATCATTGTTCATAAAGTCAAACGTATGATAGCTTTATATCAAAAAAGTATCTTTGTCCTAGGTAATGTACAAGTTTTTAACTACACATTTTTTATTATGTGTACATATATTATCCATTATGTGTACATATATTATCCTTTCCTTTTCTAAAAAAACAATTGTTAATTGAATTTTAGATTGATCGTTGTTGATGGTACTTCCCTGAGGAAGACACCCTTGTGTCGAAACGCGTCGAAGAAAACCGTCATTTTCCTGTATTGATTTGTATAACATGACATATGTTTAATATGCTTTTTTGAACATTTGTACAACAGTTTTTAACTTAACTTTTATGAAATGTATTAAAATTCATGATTTTTTGTAATTTGTAGTCCATCCTTGTCATTTACTTGTTTACATTGTCTTGTGTTACCATTTGCCTGGGCCTGTTACTTACCATTACATGTTTTACCCTGACCCAGGAATTTGATCCAATATTCAGGGGGTCCTTGTTACTTGCAAACGGAAATCTGGGGTGCCAATGTCCTAACTTTTACTTCCTTTGAAGTGTCCTTTAAATTGTTATTTAACGTTCTTTTCCCACGGCTCAACTTGCTGACTTCAACAAACTTGGCTTGGGCCCCATGAAGTAGGCCACGCTGTCCTTGACCCATACAGCTCAGTCACAGGCAGCTCGCATCTCCGATCTGGCGCCTGCGCACTTCAACTGCCATCTCGGAATTCCAGTCAGCATCCATCTTTATTGGCTCACATGGGCCTTAATTTAGGAACTATTACAGAAACAAACACAAATGGATGTAAATTAAAGAAATAAAGCCCTTTTGGTTTCCTCCCCTTTCTAATGATATCCCGGTTAGTATTTACCTAGCTTTAAGCAACATATATGCGTGATTTGACTTACCAATCTTCATGATTTATGCCACAAATAAACAGACAAAAGCACATTTATGCAATTCTCAAATAGATTATAACAAATGCGTACTCTTTCTGACACAATATACGACACATTAGTACATTATGCTTAGCAATTCCATGCAAATTAGTATTCCACATGTATTTGTGTGTGTGCATTCTATTCTATGTTGGTTAATTTCAAAACCACACATTTAGTACGTATTACTGTTATGGAAAGTTAATTTCACAAGGGGTATACAAAAATGTTTGTTTCCACCTTGCTCCATCAACTTCCCCCTTTGGTGATTTTTTCACCAAATATCTCCCAAAATTTAGAAAATGTATATCCCAACATGTTTTCAATTCTTTTAATTAGTACTTGTTACATTTCTGTTTATTCTAATTACTTCGTATCCTGATAAAACTTTTCTTTAAATTGTTCCATCTCTATGTCACCTTTTTCTCTTTCCCTGTCATGTTTTTCTTCAAAGACCTTTTGACATTTCTTCTCTGCCTACATTGACAACTTAATCTCAAAATTAAGATCACTATTATTATTACAGTTACTGGTATTAGTATTTTACCTATAATAGATCTACTTATTTCATAAAACCAATTTCTAACTGCTGATAAACCTCTACCAAGTTTCTCAAGAACACCTTCTACTTCTAGTGGTTCTATTTCCTAATGCAATTGTGATATATTTGTAATGTATCCCTCAATGTTCTGACTCTTATCAGGAATGTATGTACAACAGTGTTGGACTTTTAAAATTCCACAGACTCCTCCTTCTTTTGCCAAGATTATATCTAAAGCAAGTCGATTTTGCATTACCATACTTCTCATAGCAAACATTTCAGTGTTAACCATTAAAAATCCTCCAGCTGTGTCTGTTGACAGTATATCTACTATTGTTGACAATTTTCTAATTCGATTTGTATTAAATGATATGCCTACTGCTGGTATCAATGCTCCAAAAACATCACCTATTCTTTCAATTACACTTTCTCCCCCTTTGATAACATATGTATCTTCACATTGACTAGCACCCACAAAGTAATTGTCATACACAGTGTTATCTCTTTGAATACATAATTTCCCTAACATTGGTGTGTCTATACTTATAGCCACATTTACATTATGTCCTTCAATATTATCATCTGAAAATACCCATTTTGTAGATTTAGTCTGTTTTACTTTTTCTCGTCTCTTATATTGTTGTCTCCTACCATATTCAGAAAATCTTTTTCTTCATTTCTCATTTTACAAGTCAAATTATGTTTAAAAGCATAATGATGTGTCAATTCTTGTGTTTCTAAGAAATATTCACCCAAAACTTTAGCAGGCTTAATTTGATTTAGTTCTGCTACAATTTTCAATTTCGCAAATACATCATCTGAGTCAGAATAATAATAATCTAATTTTCCAGATCTATAAAATAAACTTGATATAACACTACAAGTCACTCCATATGTTAACGGTAAATGGTGGTAAGTCACACCTTCTGACACAGATGCAGGCAGCTTTACACAAACATAACAATTGCTGGCATCCATGGTCCTCACATATTCAGACAATAATTTTGAAAAGGTGTTTTTAGAAAAATCGCTGAGTGAATTATCTTGATGGGTTTCAGGCCTATATACATGTCATTTCTCATTTTTCAAATCAGTATTTTTATCTTTCAAACTCTCATTTGTTTTCAGTCTTTCAATGTTAGGAGTAAAAGGAATGAAAATAGCAAGAATGAACCATATCAACATGAATATTCCAGTACAAATTAGCCATATTCTACACCATTTTCTAAAAATAGAACATTTGGATTTAGTCACTTCATTAGTAGCCATTTCTTTTTACACACCAAACATTTCAAAACTTTTACTTTCAATTGTCTCTTTTTAACCTTGTTTTTACTTACAAAGTTCCTTCACATTCAATTGCAGCTTTCATTTGGATATATATATATCCCTTTCTTCCCACTGTTACACTTGGAAAATCCTTTTGCTTTCTTTATGTTACAGTTTACTCACTTTCCTTTTCAACACCGTGGCTATGCAAGTTCTCTTGGCTGCTGTTTACTTCTCCAATTGGAGGCAACACCATGTAGGTCCACTCAGGTGATTTGTACTTTTGATTTGGTCTTCTCACTTTTTGGCCTTTACACAACTTTTATTTTCTTTCCCAACAACTCCTTTTGACTGGTTATTTCATTTACTTGATCCTCTTGCACTTTTGTTTTATTAACCAGTTTAATTTTCAGTCCATCAATTTCTTTAGGCCAATTATCTCATTTTCTTACTCTTTTTATTTCAGGTTCAGTAGTTTTTCGCCCCACTCTCCAAGTTCGTTTTCTCGTACTTCTCCTCAAATCAGCTTCATCATCACCGTCATCTGTCTCTGTTTCAGATTTTTCTATAGTTTCATTTATAATGAATTTCACAGGATCTTATTCTTTTTCGGAATTTAAATTGTCTCTGGTCAGTTCTTTCACTCTGTTAGGAACTTCACCATAGCTGGTACCTGGAAGCTCATCCTCATCGTGAGTTATTTCCTTTTCACCAGTTTCGAGATTTGCGTTCCTGCTTTCAGAGCTTTCAGACTGTCCTTCAGTATTTTCCGAATTACCAGCTTTCTTTTCACTTTGCTCAGTGTCCTTGCTGGTATCAGTTTCTACCAAATCTCGACTTACAGGTCGATCTTCAATATTTGGTATTTCAACAATTTCATTTTCTCCTTCTGATGCAGAGCTAGTATCTGATATCTCCAGATGTCGACGAACAGGTCGAGCTTCAATATCTGAATCTCTTTCTGGTTCACCTTCAGTGTCTGAATCAGTGGTGCTTTCACTCTCCTCCTGCAGATTTTCAGGCTCTGGCACACGAATAGTGTGACTGGCGTGCACCCATCTTTTGATTCCAGCACACTTAACTGCAGTGGTACTGACCAGAATGACTTGTCGTGGTTTTTGCCATCGAGGCACCAGACAATTTTTCTCCTGTGAAACTTTATCCGTGCCCAATCTCCAGGGACTAGATCATGAGCTGGATGTTTTTCTTTCGTTTGTGACTCAGTTCCCACCTGATGGAACACAGAAGTTACTACGTCAGACAGATTTTTGCAGTAATCCAGTATGATACCATCATTTATGCTCAACAGTTTATCAACTGGTATAAATGCTTGTCTCATTACTCTTCCCATCAAAATCTCATGTGGGCTTAATCCTGTTCTTCTGTCAGGAGCACTTCTCAGGGTCATTAGAACAAGTGGTAGTGCATCAGGCCATTTTAGTCCTGTAGCCAAACACATTTTGGCAATTCTGTTTTTTATTGTTCCATTTACTTGTTCAACCACCCAAGAAGCTTCTGGTCTGTAAGCACAATGCAACTTTTGATGAATGTCCAGTGCTTCACAAATCATTTGCATTAGCTCGTTATGAAAATGTGATCCACGATCTGTTTCAATAGTTACTGGGAAACCGTAGCGTGGTATTATCTCACGCAACAGGAGTTTGGCAACAGTCACTCCATCATTCCTCCTAGTGGGGAATGCTTCAACCCATCGTGAGAATAAACAAATGATCACAAGTGCATACCTAAGTCTGTTACATGAAGGAAGCTCAATAAAATCTAACAGCAGTCTGGTGAATGGACCTCCCTCCCGTCCTGTGGTTCCCAGACTCACAACAGTTTTTCTTCTTGGATTCAGTTGTTGACACACAAGGCATCTTTGACAAAGGCTTTCAGCAATCATCCTAAACTTTGGATTGTACCATGTCTGTCTAAACAATCTGATCATAGTGTCTCTTCCAATATGAGCTTGACCATGATACATTCGGGCCATATTTGAGATCATGTTAGCTGGCATTACTGGTCTTTCATCTTTGTAAACCCAGATTTCATCCTCTTCTCTTTGTCTACATCCTGCCTTTAACCAGTTATCATTTTTTTCTTCACTAGTTTCTTCCTGTATTTGTTTTACCTCCTGTCATGTCTCCACTACTGTTGTTAGCATCAACGGACTTGAAACATGTTCAGTTTGTCTATCCTGATTAATAGATGCTTGATTTTTTGGCACAGTATTTTGCAATTGAATCCACATATTCATTACCACGTGTAACGTAGTCATCTTGTCGTGTATTCCTATAGGTTCTGAATCGATCCCCCTATTCCTGACCCTATTCTGGTTAAACTAACTATCAAGTTAACTAACAGTCAGCCCATGAGGCAAGACAAGCCCCCATGATGCAGATACCGTTATCTGACGCAGTCACACTACGGCACAGGAACGTGTTATCTGATTAGGTCATAACGCTTGAGATCTAATTAGACAAGCGACATTCCTCCAGCCCCTGATAAGGCATACGACGTTCTCATAACAAATCAAACCTATGACAACCTGGGAAAAACCCTGCGGCCATTGTTTTGATTTCACAGAGAACTTTAGTAAAGAATGTGCTAACGAGCAAGTCGTATGACATCTTTATTGACGTATCTATGTCCATCCTTACGTCAATCTCGGCACCTTTAAGATATAAATATTACCGATCTTGCCCTATGCAAACACACGCGTGGTGACAAGACGGAGCAGCCACACTTGCCGAAGCCGAGAGCAGAAGCAGACCCCGCTGGCGCAGCCCCGCCTTCCTGACGCGCTGAGAGACGCGCTGCTATCTCAAGCCGAGAGACCCAGCACCGGCGCTTCCGGGTAGCCCTCGCAGGCAGCCTGGAATATCGAGACCAGAGAACGAGATACCATTCCTCATTCATCCTAAATTCCAGGTACAGAACTGAATAACCCCTCACAGAGAATTCTTTAGTTATTCACTTGGCAAAAACAAACTTAACTTAAACTGTAACTTTCTATTCCCGCCCACGCATTAGACTTAGGTAAGGTACACGGGGTAGGCGTATTTAGAAGCACCAGTTGAGTACGTTTAGTCAAATGTATATGTGTATGTAAATATATTTTAATCATTTCAAACATCATATGGCTCAGAAACCATATCAATGTTTTTACAGTATTATTTTATACTATTGCTTTTAATGTATGCACTTTACTTAACTATAAGTATTGCAATAATATCGATCCATTTCTCATGTATGAGAAAAGAGACTGATCAATAAATAACACCTTTTTATTGAACACGCCCGTCTCTTCCTTTTCTCTACATTCTGATGAGACTAAGAATGCACGTACTGACTGAGTAAAATAATTGCCTTGTGCTCACACGACTCTCGAGATTGACTCTTGATTAGGGGAGAGCAAAGTTGTCATGTTCTATGGTTGTCAGAAACTAAATCCCTTCTTGTCTAATCAGGGAAGTTAATTCCTCCTTGAACATTCGAGAAAGTTTCTAGCGAACTCTGAGCTACGCTGGCAAACCCAAAAATTAAGTCTAGTATCGACAGTAGTAGACCTAGTTAACGTCTGGTCTAGGCCTTTACTGCTGTAGGTATTATTCCAATGCGCAGAGCCTATTGGGAAAATAGGAGCTACACTACATGGCACCCAACGCGTTTGGAAAGGGCGATAAAACTAACGTAAGACATTTAGAGTAACTCAGTCGTGCTTTCTCACTCAGACCCCTTTTCCCATTGTACTCCAAAGACGTCTGGAGTGGGTGAAAGGTTATATCCTCCAAAACCTCGCAGGAGGGAACTCCTATGTATGGTTCTTGGTATAGTCAACGTTGAAGGATACACTGTTCCAAAATATTGTGCATCTAATCTCTGTTTCCATAAAGAAACCTGATCTGCAAACAGCTATAATACCATCCGGTCAGTAAAATGACTGAAAGTGATGATGAAAGAGAAACAGTTAGATTAGCAACTGAACTCGCAGATGCTGATGCTACCATGCAAGCAGCAGACCCGAATATAACACTCATTCCGGTCATTAAAAGGAGATCTATAACCTTAAAACTTATAGAAAATGGACTGACACCTAGAGGTGGCACAGTCATATTCGTAATCGAGGCACACGAATATCGGCAGACAGAGGTATATTATTCATGGATACATTTTCCAGCAGCAAATGCTGTAACAAAGTACTTCCACTATTACAAAATAGAGGTTCCACCCGACATTTACACTCCTTTCGAGGAGGTGGAAGTACCACTCAAATTCCAAGAGCATTTGCTCTTATTTGATGGCGCCCTAATACATAACAATCACATTACAAGGCTCGGTCCTTTAGGAAGACCAGGAGCAACGTGGCCGGTCTTAGCCGGATACACACCACATCCAGACATCGAAAGAATGCCTGCAGCAGAGCTGTTAATACAGCTAAAACAACTACTAAAAATTCATAGACAATTAGTTCAGTATGTAATGCGGACTTCAACAATTCAGCCAGCGATTAAACTTCCACAGCTGACCCCTCACCAGGGGAACACAAATAAAATTACACCACAGAACATCCAATCCTGCCTAGGTAAAGTTCCAGCTAAACGGGAACAAATACCATTCTGGTTGGCACAGAAAATTACCCAAATAGAGGCGGTGTTTCCTGACACCACCCCATTAGAAAAACACAGGATTCTGACTATATGTCTCCCAATGGGAATCGCACCACACATTGAGGACTGTGACACTTGGGGTACAGTCTTTGCTTCCATCTACACAAAAACGCACGGTGTTCCATCCATTTCGGTAATACCAGATGTGCTAAAACAAATTCAAGATGAATACGGTCCAGAACCTGCTTTAACTCTTGGTATGAAATTACTAAAAGACTTCAAGCAGGTCTCGGCTATATTATTAGCCAACATAAAAGGTGAATTTGAATTTGAATTTAAAAACATTTGTACAGCGCTCGCATACCCAACGGTTTCATGGCGCTAGTGATGATCAGTGGATGACAGTGGCAGGGGGATTAAGGATAGGCTTGCGTGAACAGAAAAGTTTTAAGATTTTTACGGAACAAAAGGTAGGAGGATGAGGTGCGCAAAGCAAACGGGAGGGAGTTCCAAAAGGTAGGGGCTAAAACAGCAAATCTCGCTCCGCCCGCCCTCTGTTTTTTAAAACGAGGGATGGTAAGGAGGGCTGAGTGGGCCGAGCGGAGTTCTCTGCCTGGGCAATAAGGTGTAATAAGAGAACAAATGAACTCTGGGGCAGTGCCCGCTTTGGCTTGATATGTGAGACAGCCGAGTTTAAATAGGGCTCGCTCTCTCACAGGAAGCCAATGCAGAGTTCTGAGTAGTGGGGTGACCCGATGATATCTAGGGAGGCCATGGATCAGGCGGGCCGCCTGGTTCTGCACCAGTTGTAATCGGTGAATCATGTATGCAGGGGCTCCGTTATAGACTATGTTACCATAGTCTATACGGGACAGTACCATGGCCAGCATGATAATTTTCAAGGCTGGGGGAGAGAAAAAACGGGAAACTTTCCTGATAACTCTGAGGGAAAAAAAGGATGAAGAAACAACGGAGTTAACTTGAGGGAGAACAGTAAGCTGGGGATTAAGATAGATTCCCAGGGTTTTCACTTTGGGGACCGGGAGTGGAGGAGCACCAAGAGTGGATGGCCAGAAGGAAGAAGACCAGGGGCTGCAGCCACCTCCGGTCAGGACCAGCTCGGTCTTGTCCGGATTAAGTTTGAGGTGGCTGCAGTTCATCCAGTCTTGAATGAGGGTCATAATGGTTTGGACATTCAAAGCAGATGAAGGTGAGTGGGACAAGTTGAAGATTAACTGGAGGTCATCCGCGTAATTAAACACGGTGACCTCCAGTTGCTGTAACATAAAAATAAGGGGGAAGATGTAGAAGTTAAACAAAAGGGGGGAAAGTGAGGAGCCCTGGGGGACCCCGCACTCTACCTTACGAGATGCCGCCGCAAAACCAGCCAAATGGACACCCTGTGTTCTCCCAGCAAGAAAGGACTCCAGCCAAGTGAAGGCTAGGCCCTCTACACCCGCCGCCTTGACACGGTTCAGGAGGATGGTGTGGTCCACCGTGTCAAAAGCGGCGGATAGGTCCAGGAGAATCAGGGCTTGCGGAAGATTGATGTCAATGCCTTCACGCAACTTGTCCATGACTGAGATGACCACTTTTTCGGTAGAGTGCAGGGGACGGAAACCAGCTTGACAGGGGGAGAGGCAATGATTTGCCTCAATATGAGTGCTGAGCGTTGAAGTGATGTGGGATTCGAGAACCGTGGCAAGGTAGGGAAGGAGTGAGATGGGGCGATAATTAGAAGCAGAGGAGGGATCGGCATCCGATTTTTTTAAAATAGGGATGACAGTCGCCGCTTTGTGTGAAATAGGGACATAACCTTGAGTGAGTGAGGCGTTAAGGAGGGTCAAGGGGGGAATAGGACAGGTGGAGTAAATTTCCCTGAGTATGCGAGCGGGAGCAAAATCCTGGGGTGAACCTGATTTGACCCGTTGAAGCAGGGGGCGAAGGGAGTCGATAGTTAGGAGTGGGAAGTTAGTCAGTTTAACAGTGGAGGAAGGAGGGGAAGGATCCAAAAAGGTTGAAGAGGGAGGGGGGATGTTATGTTTGATTTTTTCAACTTTATCTATGAAAAACTCGTTAAGCGAGTCACAGAGGGATTGGGACGGGGAAATGGTAGGTGTGGCTCTGGTAGATGAGGCAAGCTCATGTACGGTGGAAACAATTTCTTTAGGTTGTGACTCCGCCACCAGTATCCTGTGGGTGTAATAATCAGCCTTGGCTTCCAGAATGCTCTTTTTATAGGTAAGCAGAGTGGCCAGGTAGGTTGTTTTTAGGGCAGGGTCGTAAGATCTACGCCAGACTCTTTCCGCCCTTCTTGCAGCAAGTTTTTTCTCTTTAAGGTCGGCGGTAAACCATCGGTTGGCTGCATGGGCCCGCTTTACTGAGAGGCGCTTAAGGGGGGCGAATTCATCGCCTGCCCTTGTAAGCCAGTTGTTGATTGCGGCCAGTTGGGGGGCCGCTGCCAAGTCAGTAAGATCCGGGCAGGTCGTGGCCAGGGCCGAGCAGAAGGAGTGCATGTTTACCTTACCCCATTTCCGAACCCAGGTGTTTTTGGGGAGAGGGGGTTTGACCGGACGTGCTAAGGCAAGGGAAAACGTGATGGTGGAGTGGTCTGACCATGGGCACGGGGAGGTAATGGGAGAAGTGGATGGAACATTGAGCGTCCAAATTTGATCCAATGAATGGCCATGTAGGTGGGTAGGACCATGGATGAGCGGTGTAAAATTCAAATTTTCCATAAGGCTGGTGAAATTCTTGGATTGGGGGCTTTCAGCCGGGTCATTGGGCCAGAAATTGAGGTCCCCTAGAACTAACACAGAGGAATAATTAACTGCTAAAGTGGCCAAAAGGGTCTGTATGTCGGGAAGAAACGAAGGAGTCGGCTGAGGAGGACGATAAATAAGGACAAAAGTAAAAGGGGCTTGAGGGGAAGTAGAGCGGGCTACAAGGAGGTCAACATCAGTGATGAGTGGGGAAGGAAGGATCTGGAAATTAAAATCAGTACGAGCTATTAAAGCCACTCCGCCGCCCCGCTTGCCATCAGGACGATCCGCACGAATGGCGGAATATGTAGGTGGTAAGGCGGCAAGCACATTGGGCAGGGAGTCGGACTTAAACCAGGTCTCAGTTAAAAACATGAGATCTGGTACATTGGTGTCAAGATAGTCAAATAGCTCGTATTGATGTTTTACGGCAGACCTAGTATTAAGAAGCGTGACTGAGGTAGAAAACAGTTGGGCAGGAGGGACTGGCAATACAGGGGGAACAGGGGAGGAAGTAGAGACAGAAAAAGCGAGAAGAGATACAAGGTCTGGAGGAAGGGGTGGAGGAGGACTGTAAAGACCCAAAAATTTTAGGCCAGTGATGGTAAGGGAGTTAATGCAACCAGTGGACCACAAGAGGCATAGCTGAGATGGGGAGTAAGAGATGTGCCCAACAGCGGCACGTACCCCGGGCCCCGGCCGGCCGCGGACGGGCGCAGACGGGCTTAACTCAGGCGCAACTCCGGCGCGCCTCCGTCGCGCCCGCTGCGCTCGTCCGCTGCGCTGCCTCATATTGCCTGTTTAAATAGGGGCGGAGCGGCGGGGGAGTGGCAGGGCCGAGATGGGAGGCTAAGCCCAAGCCAAGATGGCGCCCGCTGCCGCTGGGAGCAGCAAACGTGGCGATCCGCCAGAGGTTAAAAGAGACAGATATAGCAGACCAACCAGCTGAAATTGCCAGAATCATAGAAAAATCCTATGAAGAACTAGGCAGAGATAGTCTAGGTGGAATACCAGTAAAACCGCAACTGACTACAAGTCCAGAAAAAATATTTTTTAATAATAATTCACCAAAAAAGAACTGGGATGGAAACAAACAATCCAATCCTAAAGAAAAGAAATTTCAGTCCCGAGGGAGGTCTCCCAGGCGAAGAGAGAAATCTCCAAACCAAAGACAGAGGTCACCGCAGAGTGACCCCTCTGGGAATAGATATAACCTTAGAAATAGGGATAATATTAAAAAACCTGATAGATATCAAGACATTGATACACGTCCCTCTCAATCTTTTCAGACTTCCTCGCAGAAATCGGAAAGAAGAGGACGATCAGAAGAGCACGCCAAGTCCAAAGACAAGGAACCTGCTCAGCTAAAAAAGAAATTACAATTTCCAAAAAGGAAGGTAGCCAGTATCAAGGTAGTTAACAATGCCGAGAATACTGAGGACACAACTGAAAAACGGAGAGTGGGCGCAGACAATGCTAGACAGCGCAGCAGAGGTGAGCATAGCTCGCAAAGTCCTTATGAATCTTCTGGAGACAGTGGACACGAATGAATATCTTCAAGTGGAAACTGCAGACACCAGAGTTAGCAAACCCCACAAGATATACGAGATAACATTACGTATAGAGGGAGATAAGACTAGGAAAATAAGGGGACTATTTTGGGATAATCTCTCCAAGGGCTATGATATCCTTCTAGCTGAAAAAGACTGGCCACCAGAATTTGTCGGGGAGTGCCCTCATGGCGAAGAAGTAATTATGCCTGCCTTCTCGAATCAAATCCCGATTCATAAAAAATACACACTTGCTAGAAAGTGGGCAGTGGCCTTAGCACCTGCTTTATATAAAAATCATGTAGGATGGGATGAGGATTCTCCTCCTCACAAAATCCAGTTAAAATCACAACCTACTGCACAAAGGCAGTACCCAATTAAGCAAGAAGCTAAAAAACAGGTAAATGAAATACTAGATCAGCTAGAACACCAGGGGGTGATTGAAACTTGCACCTCACAAATGAACAATCCTTTGTTTCCGGTCTCCAAACCAGACAATTCATATCGTCTAGTTTTGGATTACCGACACCTTAACACATGTTGCAAAACCTTTGCAGTGCAAAACTCACACAGTGCTGCACTAATGAATAACATAGTGCGCAAAAAATACAAAACAACCTTGGACATCTCCAATGGATTCTTTTGTCAAAACATAGCACCAGAGAGCAGATATTTAACTGCATTCTCAGTAAATGGCACTCAAAAACAATTCTGTCGGTTAGCCCAGGGGTACAAGAACAGCCCGGGGGTATTCTCAGCGAGAGTAACAGAATTACTACAACTATATGATGATGAAGCATTATCCTATGTCGATGACATTTACTTAACAGATGATGACTTGGAGACTCACTTGAAAAGGGTGAACACCATAATACTTGGGTTCGCTGCAGAGGGTTACAAATTCAACTTCAAAAAATCCAGAATTGCCCATCTGACGGTCCTATTCTTAGGATATGAGTTATCAAGTGAAGGCAAAAGCCTGGCAGACAATTTCCTAGAGAAATGTGCCGTAATCCAAGCACCTAGAACACTAAAAAACTTACAGTCGATTCTAGGTTTCCTAAATTTCGGAAGAACATACATTGCAAATTACGCAGAAAGGGTCAAACCCCTTTATGATCTAATTAAACCAGACTTTAAAAGATCCAGTTGGACTCAAACACACACAGAAATTTTGAGATCCTTACAAACAGACATGCTAATTAAAACAAAATTAGAAACACGTGATAACACACGCAATCTTGTGATTCGAGTCATCCCAGGGAGATGCGGATTCACATACCTGACCTCTAATGAGGGAGAAAAGGTACCAATTGCATTCAAATCACACTTGTACACAGAAGCTGAACAGAAATTCAGTAATACAGAAAAAATCATTCGTGCAGTTCAAACCGCAATAGCTAGAGAAAAAGAGATAGCTGACGGCAGACATATCACAGTCAGAACAGCAGAATCAGCCTTTGAGGCACTAACAACACCGTGTAATTTACCAACAACAACATTGAATCCGGAATGGATACAATGGGTGAATTCAATCACAATGGACAAAGTATACTACTTCTTTGATCCAGAACTAGAAGAATTAAAAAATCTAAAATATGAAAAGACGTATCCTCTGCCAATCGACATTCTGCCTCTACGACATTACGCCTGTGTAATCTATACAGATGGACATGCTCAACCCTCCGTTTGGGGAGAACAAGCATACAACCCCACATGTGAGATTACAAAAGAAGTGTGGCGCGGAGGTAAACTAAGACCTGTATTAACAAAATCACACTCAGTAGAAACTAATTCAGAACAACAAACTGAAATAATAGCTTTGAAAATGGCGCTAGATAATGCGGATCGCGAATTCCCGACACTTATAGTGTCAGATTCATATTACTGCGTCAAATCATACAACAAGGATTTGCAGACATGGATTCAAAACGGTTACAAAGATGACACAGATGCACCGATAAAGCAGAAACTGCTCTGGGAACAAATAGCTCTTTTACAAAAAGAACTACCAAAGACTCACGTGACACACTCACTGAGTCACCAGCGTGATGGCGTTCACGTTGTAGGGAATTCATTGGCTGAAACAGCCGCAGCGGCAGCCACTAAATCGGCTCCCGTAGTTCGGAAAAAGCGTACATTAAAATACATTGACGTGAAACATTGCTGGCGGTGAAAACGTCATCAAACGGCGACTGCTCAGCACTACCGATCAACTATCCACTCAATTATACATACATAATCGATGCAAACTCCGTCCCTTTTGCTCGAATCCCTGGAGTGGGGGATAGAGTGATTCCAAACATGGACAGGAGAAACTTGTTAATCGCAGACGCACACATGGGCGAGGGTCTCAGACACCTTAAATTAAAAGATTCTCTGGAAGAATTACAATCACGGTACTGGTGGCCAGGCATGAGCCTGCACTACACCATGTTTGTAAAAAACTGCCCAAACTGCAACAGAGATCGCAGTGGGGAGAGAAGCAGTTTAATACCTCGTCGTATCAAGGCAGATAATATTACCAGCAAAAAGAATGGCTTGCGATTAACATATACAGGCTAGTTTCCACTTATAATGTAGATCACCAGCACTCGGCTGACGTCCGGACTATTATACAAGATTTGCGAGTCTAAATGGCATATACGCTAAGAGCATGTTACGTTTGACCATTGTTTTCACTCAGGCATACCAGCCTGGGGGGAAACATGGCCAAATGAGCACAGTCCAGCGGGAATCTTCTCACTTCCTTCCTGAGGGTACGGGATGGTGTAAAGAAAAAACCAAGGCAGAAAGCAATCTATAATGGAAAGGATATTAGGTTCGGGAGCTGGGTGGGTCAAACATCTAATAAGTGTCCAACGTAGTCTAAATAACTTGCCAAGAAATTCTCTGAAGGGATTCAGTCCGTACGAATTATTATTTGGAACTAGGATGATGATCTCTGACCTTGATAGTCAGACTTCAGTGGTGAAAGAAAAAACCTTTGATGTCAAAGACCGTTTGGCTATTTTGCAGGACTTAAACAAAACAAGAAAAGACCTGAGCAACATACAGTTGAAACAACAGCCAACAACCACTGAAGAATCACCACCTGTCCCAGCAAGACCTGTCTGGATTCCAAAAGTCGGGGATCTAGTCAGGGAGAAGATCGCGGTAAAGAAGGAATTTGGGCCTTCCTACAGAAAAGCAGTTCCTGTCTTGTCTGTCAATGGGACAAGATCAGTTGTACTACCGCCACTTGCTGGAAAAAAGGAGAACCGAGTTGTATCCATCGACCTGGTAAAACCACAACATGTGGCCGATAACAAACGGTAGGCCAAGTGGACTCCCAATAAGTAGCAGAACACCAAGGTTTGCTACCAGCACAGAGGTCCTATCAAAAAGGCTCATCACATTCGAAACGCCTGCAGAAGAACAAGAAGGACTATGCAACAATGCAATAGAACTCAGACCTCTGAAAACCCAAATAAAGACATTTAGCAGAGACACACCAATCTATACTGAAGTACCAAGTGAAAATGCAAAAAACAAAAATCCTGAACCAATTGGAACAATTGACAGAACTGCATCCGGTTACTTCATCAACTTCGATGATTCCTCTGACGGCTTCAGTGAATCAAAGACACAGCCATCATCAAAATCCTTTAAAGACAAAGCGAAGGAACTTTTGAAACAACTGAAAGAAACATATCTGATTTCTCCATGGATTGAATTTTGGGTGGGTTTTGGTGCATTTATCCTCATACTTTGGCTCATCATGGTATTTACTTTGGGACGCTTCATTGAGGGAAAATATGCTAAAATGGACACAGCAAGTCAGAACATCAACTTGATCCTCAAACCACACACATCTTCACACGTCGAGAAAAGAGAACTTTCTTCAGAACTTTCTTCAGCCAACTTCACAGCCAATCCGATACCTGGTGGGGTAGCCTGGGACAACACTGACTATGAAATTTATGGTCCGATCGAGATCCTGAAATATCCACACCAAATCAAGATCTCCTTGAGTGATTTTGCAAAACCAAACTCATTTGCTGATGATTGGGACTTCGAAAGCATTAACAACATGATGTCTGACTTAGTAATGTCTGCTAAATTTACAAAACATGATTATTTGCAAGGTTCTACAAATTATGATAGTATGTATTGCTATAACCATTATGGTAACCATTTTTTACATAAATCTGCACAACCTAGAAATGTTTTAAATTATAATCAATGGGAACATTGTGCTACACCTCCAAAAGGGAGCTCTAGAACCGTGTATGAGAAATATTCATATTTTTCAGGTTTTAACACAAGTAATGCTGAAACATTTTATTTTAAATTGTCAAACAAGACAGGGATGAAAACCATGATAGCCAACACAAAATTGATTCATTCAGACTCATTCTTTGAACAAATGAATACTTTTGGATTTGATTATTGGGACAAAAATGTTGATTTGAAAAGGGTTTGGGGTACAAAAGAATGGCAAGTACAGGGTATAGAAGCTTTGTTTAGAGCCTGCATGATCCCAGAGCAAATGATATTTTTAAATGACACTGTTCAACAAACCACCTGTCTTGGCTTAGCCAAAATCAAAGATTTAAATAAACCGTCTATTCCAAAGCCAACAATGTTTAGCAATAACTCTGATACAGATGAAGAGATAGACGTAAACCATATATTAAACCAAAACAGAACACATCCTGATTGGAAACAATGGTTGATCTGGCCCACAGATACAAATAACTGTCAAGATAGATTCCTGAACAAAACACAGGGTTTCAAAATGACCAGGCCATACCCTAGATATCCTCAAAGACATCACCCAGGGATAATAACAACCTACAGTGTGGGCAAATTATGCCTTCAGTGGCTACAAACTTCCACACTGCCTGAAATTAAGCAACACCTAACTTTACTTACTGATGGTGCTGACTTGCGTGATTTCATTCTGGGACCACGCAAACAGCGTCAAAAGCGTTTCATAGCAGTCTCTGTATATGCAGCATACAATGAGGCCTGGAAGGTTACTCAAATTGAAACAGCAGAAAGAATACGGGAAATTGACCGTATTAATTTGGAAAAATCACTTTCTGTAGTGGACAATGGGTTAATGACTCTGTCCTCCAGAATTTTTTCATTGGACAGCATTGTGTCTTCAGCAATCGATATATTATCGCAAGACTTACTGTTATTACAACATGGTCAGTCACAATTGCGTTCTATTGTACAGCTTGGCTGGACGTTACAAAATCTGCGTTCAGGCTATGTGCCTTGGCGTTTAATCAACACAACGTCACTATTCCAAATCTTTAACCTTACTGATAGACAAATCGGTATGGCGCAAAAGGGTGCTGATTATACAATCTTGAGCATTGAAAAACTAGAAAGATTACCAATGACAATGTCAGAACGACCTGTCAGTGAATGGATAATCCACGGAATCATAAATATTCCAATCTCAACCTTCAGGTTTCAATACTGCCAAAAATATATACAGGCTGGCATGTACGAGAAATTGGGAAAGGGGTACCTTAAAACAACTTGGAACCTGCCCTATTCACATGCATGTGTCAGTAGTCAGTCAGTCAAACACTTTTATTCGATTTTTAAAAAATCATAAAAAGACACAGGATACATTTCAAGGGTTACACGTACAAAAAAAGTTAAATAACACAGAGAGAATATTTACATAATATGTACATAATAATTCATAGTTCATAGCAGCTGAATGTAAAGTGACATGAGCGCAAGCAGTTCCTCTATACAAAGAATAGATAGATAAAAAAATTAAAAAATTTCGTTGATAATCAATCCGTTATTACATTTTCTGCGCTTTTTATTGATGCGTACTCCTGCTGCTAAAAAACTTGCAACATGAAAAGTGACGTGTGCATTGTGCAAAAGTTGCAGGAATAAGAGCGCTGGCTTCACCTGTAAGAAGCGGGCCTCTCTAAGGATGGGGACAAGATATTTCCTTCTGATTTTACCATAGTGATCGCAGAACATAATAAAATGTAAGGTGTCCTGGGGTGAGAAGTTATCACAATCACATGGTTTATTGTTTTCCGGCGTCTCCCATCTATAGTATGAGCCCAATAAAAAGTGAATTAGATTCAACCGAAATCTAATTAAAAGAAAGCGGTGGAAAGAGTTGTTTACAAATATCAGGTAGGGTTCTGGGCCTGGGACGGTTTTCAATCTGAAATTCCTTCTCACTGTAAATTTCATAAGTTCAGTTTCCTCTCGCTCTGAAATAAAAAGGTTCAGCAGTGAATCCTTAACTATTTTAACGTCCGCTTTGGTTATGCTCATAGGTGAGTAAAAAAGGTCAATGCGTCCCACCTTTGCTAACATATTTTTTACATACAGCATCCAGGGGATCTTAAGGACTCCATCCAAATTTAAACAATCTTCTAGAATTTTATGATTTAAAGAGATCTCTTCATTTAACCAGGTTTTGAGCCAAATAGTAACCGGGGCAGATTTTATCACATCAGAGACATACCCAACTCCCAGTTCTGAGTGGGTGGAGAAAGTAGGGGTAGACTGAGGGACAGAAAGCAATGATCTTAAAAACCTGTTTTCTGCCCTTTGAATGGGGACAGGCTCTATGTATCCCCAGATTGAGGCCCCGTAATTAGCGATTGCGATGCTCTTTGCATTATATACTTTGAGGATCGCGCTCGTCGGTCTTGAACCCAGTTTTCTGGCAAAATTCAGGATGGCTCCTGTCGATCTGCTTAGTGCATTGGATTTTGCCTTAAGTTGGGGACCCCACGTACCTTTATCGTCAAATAGGACGCCCAAGTAGGTAAAAGAGGGAACCCTCTGGACCTCCTTACCTAGACAGACCATGGTTATTGGTCTCCTCTTTATCCCTTTTATTCCCATGATCATGACGTGAGATTTTTGTGTATTCACTTTTAGGTCTAGTGAGGTCATGAATTCCCCAAAGGAGGCCAGAAGTTTATTCAGGGCAACACCAGTTCTCGCCAAGAGGACCGCGTCATCCGCGTACAGGAGAACTGGAATGTTAGTGTCTCCTGCACGCGGGACGTCGGCGCCCAAGGCAGAGAGAACCGGCTCGAGGGTGTTTATGTACAAAGTGAATAGGAGCGGGGCAAGAATACATCCCTGCCTCACTCCTCTCTCGGAACTGAAGGAATTTGTGCACCTACCGTCCCTGGTCACTCTCACTGTGGCCTCCAGCCCCTGATGTAAGTCAGCCAGAAAGCCCACTAAGGATTTATCAATGCCTATCTCCAGAAGGACCCCCCACAGCCTCGACCTGTTGACCAGATCAAAGGCTGAGGAGAGGTCCATGAAAGCCATATATAACGCTCCTTTTTTGACTATGGTGTATTTGGAGGTTATCAGATACAAGTTTAAGCATTGATCCAATGTGCTTCTTTTGGCCCTGAAGCCATATTGGGCGTTCGAAAGAATTCCCCTGCCCTCCAGCCAGGATGTTAATCTCCCCAAAATGACTCTGCCCAGGATCTTAACAGCAGAGTCAATTAGGGAGATAGGCCTGTAACAGGCAGGGTCATTCTTGAGGCCTTTTTTAAAAATGGGTATGATGATAGAGGTTGCCCAAGACTGTGGTATCACACCTATTCTGGCTGCATTAAACACATTTCTCAAAATCTTTGACCAGAATGTGGGTGCTGCTTTGTGCAGATCGGCCGGGACCCCGTCAGGTCCTGGGGCCTTGTTAATAGATGTCTTATTTATTGCATCCTCTATCTCTTCTATTGTGAAAGCTTCAATTGGGTCAGCATTAGAGTAGTCAGGGCTATCCTGTGATAGACTGGATCCAGTTTGTTTATATATATTACCAAAGTGAGATAGCCACTGATCGTCAGGGATAACACACTCTGCTGAGTGGTTGTCTCCTTCCGAGAAGTATGAATGGTTAATAACTTCCCAGAATTTTGAACTATCCCGAATGACCTCTGGCGATTGAAGGTCCAACCAGGCCTGCTCTTTGATGTCCTTCTTCCTTCTCCAAATTGCCTGTTTATACTCTTTCCTTAGTTGGATGACTTTGGCCTTGTTTCTTGGTGTCTCTTTGAGGGCATATAATAAGTTAGTGTGGGCCCTTGAACAGTTAGAGTCGAACCAGCGTTTAACAATCTGTCTCCCCCTTTTTGGTTTAAGGGTTAAATCCTTATTAATTTTTTGGCATATTATTTCAAAAGCCTGTACGATGTTACTCTTGGTAGATAGGGGGTCTAAGCAGACACCGACTTCCCTTTCGGTTTTTGTTAAAACTTCCTGTAAGAAAGCAATTGGTGTCACTTTAGACCATTTCAACTTTCCCCCTTTACATGTTGATGTTAAATTTTTCATCGATTGTACCCCTGGTTCATTAGAGTCTTTAAAATCAATAAATCCTACTTGCGATACCACTAATGCCACAGGGTTGTGATCGCTAAAAATAGAGTCCACGACTCTATAACTTAAGATATAATTCAAAATAAAAGATGAAATAAAAATAAAATCTATAATTGAACCTGTGTCATTCCCTTTGTATGTCGAGGGTCTTGGCCCTAGCGGGCATGTGTCAGTAATAAAGGACAGAAAGTGTTTCTTAGTGGCAACAATTGTGCTATGTCACTAAGCGGCACGCTTCTGTGTAACGGTATTAGTTTGCACGGAGCCTGTGAAGGGAATTCATACAACCTTTCATGTCACCAGCAAGGCGCACCTGCAACTGAAATAGAACCATTCTTTCAAAGACTCTATAATGGGAGTTACATTCTTATTGTAGACCGCAGATGTTGTAGTCTTAGGCCCGGGACTCCTTATCTAGTCACTACGACGGCGAAGGTCAAGTGCTGTGGACGTTCTTTGTTCCCCAGCTCCTTTCCAGACAGGGAGGCAAGGGCATGGCCCAATTTGAAAATTACTTCTATTCGAATAGATACTTTAAGCAGAATGAAAACAGTGCTTCTACAGACGCCTACAAGGCTCACGTCATCAAAAGAAACGTATGATCTACAAGTCGCAAGGACGACTGCAGAGATACATACATTATTATCAACTAATTCCCCCGTACATTTCGCAGAAATCCTGAGCGAAATCTTAAATATTTCTGATACCAATGGGATCTCAGGGGTATTTAAGACAGTATTTTCGATGGCATTAACACCATTCAAAGCCATACTGGGTATTTTTCCAGATTTCGTCCATTCGATTTTTGGCGGACTTCCCCTGATCCTGGGACTAATTGCAGGAATCCTATTCTTAGTCCTTATTTTTCGTTATGGCAACCCATGTCACAGATCAAACTCTCGCGACAATGGAAGAGACGATCCTAGCCATTGGATACCGGGACCGGATATCAAAAATCCTGGGACTCTCCCGGCTTAGAGACCTGAACATGACTTGGTTTCTATCATTTCGACCAATGTGGCAAAGGTGTGTTTTACCTGTACTAAGGTGTCTGCTATGCGGAGAAGAATGCGTGTTAGACACCTGTCTGACGCTACAATCGGATGCGCCAGTGGATGCAGATACACTGTTGGTTCCTACCAAGGTTCACGCTTTGTGCTGCCCTCAAAGGCTGCCAATCCTGATGACGGCATTCCTGGAATCTTCACCACTACGATTGAAGAGTAGTGAAGTTCAAGATGAAAGCAGCATCGAACAGGTACGACCTTCTGTCAGCAATGCGAATCAGAATGCCAATGGAGGCAATCATGCGCATGAATGCATGGTTACACCTATTTCCGACTTAGTGGAACTTTCCCATGAAGCTGTTGACAGTTTTTTCGAAAGCCTGAATGATATGATGTTCTCTCCAGAACAGAAATAGAGACTTTTGAGTAAACTCGCACACGGCGTTCCCTGAATTCGGCCTTCAACTTTAAAAATAAAGTCACATGAACAATTACAATCCAGTTCACGGACAGCAATTTTCAGCAACCCCCTAAAATATTTTCCCATATTTTTTCCGGGACACTGATCTTCTGCTTAAAGTAAGAAACTATTCCTAGAGAACTAAGATTTCTATTTTTAGATACTTTATAGACTTTAGTTGCCCGCTGGGATGTTCACAAATATTTTATTATGTGATGAAATGGTCTCGAACTTTCTTTCTGTATAGCTATATTAAGAGCCATTTCATGTGTATTTCTCAAATACCAAATTAAGCAATAATGCATACAAATGCGTGTTTACTTTTGCATTTAATTCATAGCTTAAGTGCATACAAAATATATGACTGCAATTTTTCAGTATATTTGAAAATTTCAAAATGCATTTATGTATTTTGGGGTGGTAAGGTATACACTATTCTCTATAGTATGTTGTACTATGTTATACTATGCATAGATTAGTAAATATGACCATAGTTAGCGTGGAGTGGGTGTCGTGTATTCCTATAGGTTCTGAATCGATCCCCCTATTCCTGACCCTATTCTGGTTAAACTAACTATCAAGTTAACTAACAGTCAGCCCATGAGGCAAGACAAGCCCCCATGATGCAGATACCGTTATCTGACGCAGTCACACTACGGCACAGGAACGTGTTATCTGATTAGGTCATAACGCTTGAGATCTAATTAGACAAGCGACATTCCTCCAGCCCCTGATAAGGCATACGACGTTCTCATAACAAATCAAACCTATGACAACCTGGGAAAAACCCTGCGGCCATTGTTTTGATTTCACAGAGAACTTTAGTAAAGAATGTGCTAACGAGCAAGTCGTATGACATCTTTATTGACGTATCTATGTCCATCCTTACGTCAATCTCGGCACCTTTAAGGTATAAATATTACCGATCTTGCCCTATGCAAACACACGCGTGGTGACAAGACGGAGCAGCCACACTTGCCGGAGCCGAGAGCAGAAGCAGACCCCGCTGGCGCAGCCCCGCCTTCCTGACGCGCTGAGAGACGCGCTGCTATCTCAAGCCGAGAGACCCAGCACCGGCGCTTCCGGGTAGCCCTCGCAGGCAGCCTGGAATATCGAGACCAGAGAACGAGATACCATTCCTCATTCATCCTAAATTCCAGGTACAGAACTGAATAACCCCTCACAGAGAATTCTTTAGTTATTCACTTGGCAAAAACAAACTTAACTTAAACTGTAACTTTCTATTCCCACCCACGCATTAGACTTAGGTCAGGTACACGGGGTAGGCGTATTTAGAAGCACCAGTTGAGTACGTTTAGTCAAATGTATATGTGTATGTAAATATATTTTAATCATTTCAAACATCATATGGCTCAGAAACCATATCAATGTTTTTACAGTATTATTTTATACTATTGCTTTTAATGTATGCACTTTACTTAACTATAAGTATTGCAATAATATCGATCCATTTCTCATGTATGAGAAAAGAGACTGATCAATAAATAACACCTTTTTATTAAACACGCCCGTCTCTTCCTTTTCTCTACATTCTGATGAGACTAAGAATGCACGTACTGACTGAGTAAAATAATTGCCTTGTGCTCACACGACTCTCGAGATTGACTCTTGATTAGGGGAGAGCAAAGTTGTCATGTTCTATGGTTGTCAGAAACTAAATCCCTTCTTGTCTAATCAGGGAAGTTAATTCCTCCTTGAACATTCGAGAAAGTTTCTAGCGAACTCTGAGCTACGCTGGCAAACCCAAAAATTAAGTCTAGTATCGACAGTAGTAGACCTAGTTACCGTCTGGTCTAGGCCTTTACTGCTGTAGGTATTATTCCAATGCGCAGAGCCTATTGGGAAAATAGGAGCTACACTACAATCTCCCTTTTTATGAGCGGCACATTTAACAACAGCTAGCTTATCTGGCAATCGAATGGCATCAGTCAACATTTTCACAAATTCAGCGTTTCTAATGGGGGATCCTGCCGAAGTCATGTAACCTCTTTGTCATGGACAACCCCAAATCCATATTGACTGTCAGTCACTATGGTGATCCTTATTTCTTTTCCCAACTCACATGCTCGAATCAAAGCAATCAATTCTGTAATTTGAGCTGAACGGATTCCTTTTAGACAAGATGCTTCCAAGACATCTGCTACTGTACAAACAGCATATGCAGCGCTCAGTTCACCCTCATCTGTTCTCAGACATGATCCATCCACAAACATCACATAGTCAGATTCAGGTAAAGGTACATCTGTGATGTCTGACCTTGGTTTGCTGCAATATTCCAGTACATCCAGACATTTGTGATCCACTTCATCTCTTACTTCCACATTCATGACATCAGGTAATAATGTAGATGGATTCACATTTACACATCTTGAAATTGTAACGCTATCTGCACCTGTAATTGTCTTCTTATATTTTATCATTCTGTTATTGGTAAGGTACTGTTTCTTAGTTCTAGTGAGAAGAATCTCCACCGAGTGAGGTACATACACTCTCAATGGAAATCCCATCACTATACCTTCACTTTGTTCAATACTCATGCTTGTAGCAGCTATTGCTTTTAAACATCCCGGCAATGCCTTTGCAACGGGATCCAGAACAGCAGAAAAGTATGCAATTGGCTTTCTCAGCTTTCCATGTCTCTGTATTAAAACTGACAAAGCACATCCTTCCCTCTCACTGCAGTGTAGCTCAAACTCTTTCATATTCTGGCATTCCTAAAGCTGGTGCTTCCCATAGACTTGTTTTTTGCTGCTCAAAAGCTTCCAGTTCTGCCTTAGTAAGAGTTATTGGGTCTTTTACATCTGCTTTTGTCAATCTCTGCAAAGGTTTAGCTATTAGTGAAAACCCACTAATCCATTGTCGACAGAATCCAACCATTCCAAGAAACATTCTCACTTGTCTCTGTGTTTTTGGAGGTTTCATTCCCTGTGTCATTTTGATCCTTTCTAAGGTGACCTGTCTGATTCCCTTAGCAATCTTGTGGCCCAAATATTGTACTTCTTTTTGGCAAAATTGTAATTTCGACGGTGACACTTTATGTCCTTCATCTGCCAGATGATTTAACAATGTAACAGTGTCTGAAACACATGCTTCTTTTGTTTTCGACGCCAATAACAGGTCATCAAATCCACATTAGCATTCCCGGCAAGAGAAAAGGAATAGGTGGTAAAAGAATTCCCTATGAGAGAAATACCTGGAGGAGGATGTGTACATGTACCTTGGAGCAGATATTTTATCATTCACAAATGATTTTCCCAGATTGAGAGAGAAACCAGTAGAATGGTAGGCAAGTAGATCGATTTGTGAAAGTTTCCAAAGTTTTGTGGGAAGATTTAGATGGGTTTTTTGACATAGTAGTACCAGCAGATTTATGGTCAGAGTGTAAAATTACGGTGGACTGGCCAAAAGAGGAATATCCATGAGATAAAGTGACAGGTGCTCCTGGACCTGAAGTGATGCGAAAATATGAGCAAGTGATAGTGTTTCTGAAAAATAGAATTCCACCAAAAGAGACCGATTGGGTAGAAATAGACAGGACAATACAAGAAGCTAAAGAGTCAGTTCATGCATTCTATGAAAGATTGTTATTGGTATTTGCAATAGAACTGATTCTCCAGGTAGGCTTAGATCTTCTAAAGATTTCTTTAACAATTGATTAAAGATTGAGGGACTTCCAGTATACCCCTGAGGAATTCCACACCATGCTAAAATACGGTTTCTGGATTGGAACACAAAAATTGGTTGGCTTTCAGGGTTAATGGAACTGTGAAGAACGCATTACATAGATCAATGACTGTATACCATTCTGCATCATCTGGAATTTGGTATAAAATTACTGCTGGGTTTGGCACAATTGTTGGCACAATTGGACAACATGGAACAACTTTCTTATTTACCTTTCTCAGGTCATGAAGTATTCTTAACGTTCCATTAGGCTTTTTCAATCCGATTATCGGTGAATTACAAGGACTACTTTCTATTTCTCTCAAAATCCCTTGCTCAATCATTTCTTCTATCAATGGCGTTATTCCTTCAATTGTTTCAGCTGTCATCTTGTATTGAGGAATATTCGGATAACGTACTCCTTCTTTTACAGAAACATTTGCAGGATCTACATTTTTCATGAAACCAATTTCCGCTCCTATAAAATTCCACATTTGTTCTTTGACTACCTCTTTCAGTTCTTTAGGTATTTTCTCTCGATCAAACACAGGAAACATTCTATTGTTTTCTGCTTCAATTAGTGTCATTGCCATTTCATACAGACTATCCTCATCTGGAGTTTGGAGCTCAATGCCATCTGGTGAGCAATAAATGGCACAGTTCATTTTACACAGTATGTCCCTTCCAAGGAGATTTACAGGACTACTGTCACACACGACAAATCGATGCATGTCTTTGAAATTTCCAATCTCTATTTCAATTGGTTTTGTTAAGGACGTTTTAATCTGCTGATTTGCTACACCCACCACTTGAATGTGTTCACCAGAGAGAGAAAGATTTAGAATTTCCACCGATCTAACAATAGAACGGGTAGCACCTGTGCCCACTAGGAAAGTCACATCTACATCATTCACCTTTCCATTCACATCTGGACCAGACTGATCTACCTCTAGAGTAGCGCCAAGCACTCACTCTTCTCCCTCTCTCAGGCACCATCAGAAACTATCATCCAACTCGCTTCCGTCTTCTTTCAGCCAATATTGCGGACTCACATGCACTCTATTATTTCTTGTTACCTGGTCTCCTGCGCAGAATCCTGCCTGTACTGTATCTCTGTAGGTTCACATTGTGAGGAAGTGGAGGTTGTGGCACCTGACACTGTGAATTAACTACCTGTTGCCGTGGCAATGGTTTTTTAATTATCTCATTCTGCACCTTTGGATTCAATTATGTATTTTCCGGATTAACTTTCGGTGAATACTTACACTCTTTCCTCCAATGTCCCATCCTACCGCAATTATGACATGGATATTTTTTCTTTAATTCTTCTATATTTCCAGTTAATTTTGGCTTGCTAGAATTTCCTTTTACTCTATTTTGGTTACCTTCTGCATTCTTATTTTCCAACTGAGCTACTTGATGTTCTGCAACCTTTACTTGTGCCCACATTGCTTTCTCTTTGAGTTTTCTTTGGTTTACCTCAATTTCATCACTACAATATTTTGCATGTCTCAGAACTTCGTCCACGGAAATAGATTGCCATCCCATCAAATTATGCTTAATCATATCCCCTATTACTGGTCTCAATCCAAACACAGAGCGATATACAAAGTGCCTCCTATCTTTTTCATTCAATTCCTCATATCCACTGTACTGTTCAAATACCAATAACAGTCTTTCATGGAATGCATGAACTGACTCTTTAGCTTCTTGTATTGTCCTGTCTATTTCTACCCAATCTGTCTCTTTTGGTGGAATTCTATTTTTCAGAAACACTATCACTTGTTCTTATTTTCGCATCACTTCAGGTCCAGGAGCACCTGTCACTTTATCTCATGGATATTCGTCTTTTGGCCAATCCACCGTAATTTTACACTCTGACCATAAATCTGCTGGTACTACTATGTCAAACAACCCATCTAAATCTTCCCACAAAACTTTGGAAACTTTCACAAATCAATCTACTTGCCTATACCATTCTACTGGTTTCTTTCTCAATCTGGGAAAATCATTTGTGAATGATAAAATATCTTTTCTGCTCCAAGGTATATGTACATATCCTCCTCCAGGTATTTCTCTCATAGGGAATTCTTTTACCACCTATTCCTTTTCTCTTGCCGGGAATGCTAATGTGGATTTGTCGCTGCTTTCCTCTCTTTTCTTTGTCTAAATCATTTTCCACTTATCTATATCTCCCCATTTTCTCAATAATACAATTAATTATTTTATTTGAGTAATTCTCCCTGCTGTATTCATGTTTTCTATATCTTTGTCAGTAAAATCCACTCTATACGGTTTCTGCAATACTTTGTAAAATCCACATCCATTTCCCTTGCTAGGCTTTCAAATCTTTCATGCATGCTTTTTGTGTTCCATGTAATACTCTTGCACATAAATGTGATCTCATCATCCTGATAATTTTTCAATCTATCTGTACCAATTGTTCCAATTATTAGTTCTTCCATATCAACTTTTAACCTGGCTTCATCTAGCAATTTCGATTTTGTTTCTTTCAGTTTTAAGGTTTTGATCCAATCACTTAATTCCTGCTTTGTTGGCCCTGCTGGAGTTTGTGTTAAATCGATTTTCTCTATACCCTTCTCAGGAGTTACAGAATCTGACTCTGCTCCTGTTGGAAATTTATACGGAAAACTCTGATTAAAAGTCAAATCTGGCGGTGTCATGTGGTTGGTACGTTTAATTTCGGACAAATTTGGATACACCTTTTCTTTTACTTTTTGTAAACTCTGAATTAAAGGAATAGTTAAAGATGGCTCTTTTATTTTCTGATTTTCAAACACTGGGATTACAGGACCTATTGTTACTGGAACAGTTACAGCTTCTATATTTTTAGTAAGCTCTTGTACCTTTTCAACTAATTCATTTGTTGAACGTATATATTCAGCAGTACTCTGTTGTGCTTCAACCTGTTGTTCTACTCTATTTCCCCATACTCTCCATACCATTTCCTTGTTTAGGTGTCCCCATATACCTTGTTCCGATTAATGGAACATCTGGTTCATATCTCATTTCTACTCTCTCTGGGAGATCTCTAAAATTTGAGAATCATTTTGGAGTTTCTGTTAGTCTATCCTCCAACTGTGGAGCACTTGGAGTTGTCCCCATAGAATTTGCTTGGTATGGCGGTGGTCTCCTATTTAGGATCTCTTCCAATACTGCATCCTCAGACCCACAATCCTCATAACTCCTCTTTCCTGTATCTATATTATTCCTCTTTTCTGTACATTTTAGCCCTTTTTCCTCATCTACCAATCTAACCGGATACATTCCAACACACATGTTCGCATCTCTCCATCTTCGCATTCTAGTCTCATGCATTTCTCTTCAAAATCTACAACCTCTATTCCTTGTTCCTAGGTACTCTCCAAACCTTTCTTGCTCTAAATCATGTATTTCATCTTCCCACTCAGCCAAAGCTTCAAATTGAGTTGGTCTAGGCCTTGGTTCAAGCTTCATCATTTTGTCTCTCAAGTTTCTTAATATCGCAAGACTGAAAGATCCTTCTTCTGGGAGAGCTAACGCACCATCATTTCTGGTATACCTTGCCCAATTCTCTAACCATATACATGTATGGTAGCCATATTTTATCATCATGTATGATGCAGGCGTTTTCGGCGGAGGAATTATTTTTTCCCTCTCTAGTTTCAATTACTTTGTCTTTTTTTAATACATTTTTCAATTTTTGAAACCAATAAGATTTATCTTTCTCCATTCCGTAATAAAATTCCATTTTGTTATTATTCGCCTGTCTTTTCAAAAGATCGCACACACTGTCGTAAACTGCTTCGTAACACCAGTCTATCGCAGCGCGGTTCACACTATCGCACCAATTAGAACAAGATACGTTTTATTAGTGCTCAACCAATTATTTAGCTGCTTTCGCTGATGCACCAATCAGCACTTACTCTGTCTTGGTCATGTGGACCAATCCCAGTGCGGCACTTTTGACGTCAGCCCTGCTCCGGCTTCTGCAGCTTCAACTGACCCCTCCTTTACAAAATTTATCGGCACACTGTATTTACACTTTTTATACAGCAAAATCAGTTAGTAACTACATAAAACAACTCCATTGCTCTGTTTCGCTAAAACCAAAAGGAACGTTTTTCAATCATACAAGAATTCTGTATTTCCAGTAGACAGCGCTTACCTCTTCTCTACCACAGAATTTTACTTTTTCCGATAAAGTAGCACTTCCCTCTACCATACCCTTCTCTCAAGCTTAGGTTAAACTTTATTACTCTCTCCAGGTAGCGTTTTAAGACAGAATACGCAATGATCCCTGTACTCAGACCCAAGATTTCACAGGTTGCCCTCGCTATTTATTCACCACTTTTACACGTAAAGGTACCTAAACTTGTAACATTCGACGATGTCACCACTTTGAAACGGACTATGCGATGTGTGACTTCACTTGCCACACTTCCTCTGCCTGCAGACAGAGTGACCAGCTTCCAACACTTTCCGGAAGCCTTTTCAAGACTACATATAACGCAATACGAACTCAACAGATGATAGTCCCAAAAAATTGTGTGCATCACGATTCTATATATTCTATTCTACACATCATATATCCTAGTTAACCTATAGCAACCTATGCTCTGCTACCAAGAATTACTGGTGCAGCGCGGCTCCAAAAATTCTTCATAAACCATCACCTTAACCCACGGAGCTGCTTACTATTTTCTCACAACTGGGCCCATCATTCTTACCTTGCAGTCATTCACACATTTACTCTGTTCTGAGGATTAAGTAAGGATCCAAAAGAGGAGTTGCAGTGCTATAGCGGAGTGCCTAAACTAAACTTTATACATTATTTACACCTGCAGTTTTATTTCTAATACCATGGTTTTCTAAAAGAAGAATTTTAAAAACACCCCACTATTCATCTCTTTAATGGATCTACTAGTAAAAGTTAACTAAAGGACAACAAGACCTGCTTAACTTTCCATTTATTTAATTTTTATTTAGATATTTAATCTCCTAGCATGATCTCTACGTTTTACTAAAAGGAAAAAAATTATACTTCAGTTATGCAATAAATCCTGAAACAAAAGTTACATTGCAATAACATTCATTTATTAACATGACAGCTTTGAAAAATAAAATAGGAGTCATATTACCCAGTTATAGAGACGCAGACATCAGCATAGATTGAAATAGTTCCAAACGAAAATCTCTCTGTCTCTCTCTCTCCCAAGAACTTTGCACCCATTCAAAAGTTAAAGTTCAGAAAAATGTCAAAGTCCCTGCGCCATTGGAAAAATTGTGCAGACCGACAGCATCTCGGGGTGCAAAGATCTGGTCAAAAAGCGAGCATCTTTCATGTCCAAAATGTCCTCTTTTATACCCTTCTTCACTAACTTATCTGTCTAAATTTGTAACTCTTAAGTCCTAGAATGTCTGTGATTGGTCAATTTAGAGTCGGATGATCATCACCTCATCGTTTTACTGTTCAATTTGTGCGGAGTCATCCTTATGTCACGGAAATCTGGGGTGCCATTGCTTCGAAGTGTCCTTTAAATTGTTATTTATAGTTCTTTTCCCACGGCTCAACTTCCTGACATCAACAAACCTGGCTTAGGCCCCATGAAGTAGGCCACGCTGTCCTTGACCCATACAGCTCAGTCATAGACAGCTCGCATCTCCGATCTGGCGCCTGCGCACTTCTACCGCCATCTCGGAATTCCAGTCAACATCCATCTTTATTGGCTCACATAGGCCTCAATTTAGGAACTATTACAGAAACAAACACAAATAGATATATATTTACGAAATAAAGCACTTTCTGTTTACCTCCCCTTTTCTAATTATATCCCGGTTAGTATTTACCTAGCTTTAAGCCACATATATGCGTGATTTGACTTACCAATCTTCATGATTTATGCCACAAATAAACAGACAAAAAAAGCACATCCATGCAATTCTCAAATAGATTATAACAAATGCATACTCTTTATGACACAATATACGATAAATTAGTAAATTATGCTTAGCAATTCCATGCAAATTAGTATTCCCTGTGTATTTGTGTGTGTGCATTCTATTCTATGTTGGTTAATTTCAAAACCACTCATTCAGTACTTATTACTGTTATAGAAAGTTAATTTCATAAGGGGTATACAAAAATTTTTGTTTCCACCTTGCTCCATCACACACTACATCCGTGCATGTCCTCTGGCTCACCTGAAGCATTCCTCCTGCCCTCTATTTTGAAGTGTCCACTCGTAGAGGTAACATTGTGATGCACCAATCACATTACATCTTCAGGGCTATCCGTTGCAGGGCAATAAAGAGACTTCTCTAGCCGTTCAGTCTATTTTATTTCTGACTCATAGTTCGTAAATGACCCTCATTTCTAGGTTTGACTTACATTATGATTGTTTTTCAAAATATTACCAGCTCCCGGCTGTGGCTCCTTATGGTGTGGCTGTCCAGTGATTTTCGGTAAAATATGGACCAGCATAACAATATCTGTGTGATGGATCCAATAAACACACCATATAGATAAATCCAATACTTAGTTAGTTAAGTATGTATGATGCAAAGTGAAGAGCCCATCCCCAAGTGCCCGCATAGTTCTGCTGCTCCAAGCAAACTGCCTAACGGACCACGGCCCTTCAAGACTGGAACACAGAACATTGAGCCCGCTTGTAAAATGCACTTACAGGTTACATGACATGAAGAATACAGAACAGAGAATGCAGAATAAGGAATGACCTCATAGTAAGGCTATCACATCTCACCCTTAATAATAAAATAAACCAAAAAACATGAAAAGAAAAAAAACTGTAGATACATATGTAAAGTAGTGGATTCTAGGCCCACATACTTAGGAATGATGCACACACACACACACACAGTAGTATGGTAATAGCAACTGGCCCAGGGCATGTGTGCCCGGCCCCTTTTTATGTGACACCTGTGATGGATGATATTGGTGGGCTGAGTGTGGTAGCCAGCCCTTGAGGAGTGGTTGGTGGAAAATGTTAATGCGCAAATACTTGAACATGTCCTACAGGACACTACATCCCTCCCAAACTTTATTGAAAAGAAACAAGTCCAACCTGTGGTAAAGAATAAAACACCTAAACAAAACACCACTGAGTCTCTTCAGGTGGTACACTAGACAGGATGCGTGGACAGCTGCAGCTGGGAACCCCTGGATTCATGGCACACATCCATAGTTTAACCAGGGGACTTTGGACACAAAATGCAGTATGGATGGAGTCTGGATCTCTGTTGAACACTTGTCCGTGGGGTTACGGTCAACCTTGGCACTGTTGCAATATCATTTAGGAAATTCTAAGCAAATATGGAATTAGTAAAAATTCAGTAGGACCATACACATTGTACGATAACCTCTCTCACACTATTCCTTAAAGAACTGGAACTGCTAAAGTTCACCGGGGAATTGTCCCTTAGTGCACGGTGCGATGATGCATGTGGTTTCAGAACCATGTTCACAAGTTGTACAGCAGAGTGTTCTGGGAGATAGTGCCAATTCAGAAGTAAGAAAAAGACAGCTCCCAAACCAATTCAGAGGACCAGGAAAAGTAACCCAAATGTAATCCAGAGATGTATCCAAAGAGCAACAAAGTATGTCTTTTTCAGCCAAAAATACAGAGCATACACTCATAGCTTGAAAGGGAGAGACGGTGTTGGCAGCTCAGGTTTACTTGAATCGGATGACAAGTCATCATAATGCACCAAGTGGCTAGACACTGTCCCATCTACATTGGCAACTCAGCAGGTTTTGTAGAACTGGGAGATAGCTCAATCTATGGCATATTCACATAGATGTCGTCAATTTTCCGAATTGAGATTTCTGTCCTTGTTGACTGTACAGTTGTAGTAGTTTCAACAGGAAGAAGTATCACTTCATTGTTGTTTACTGCTGCTGTTTGGAGAGGGGAATCTTCTGTAGTTAATAAAGCTTCCATCTGAAATTCCTGAATGGTAAGCAAGAGAAGTGCTTCAGCTCCCCATGAGCCCACGTGGCCTACTGTTGAGAATTGGCCACATAGTGTTGTTTGATCAGATCAATGGAGACAAACCTGTGTGTGTGGCGGATGAAATACGGTTCTAGTACCATCCACGTCCAGTACAATTACAGGTGCTCTGTAAGAGCCCAGATTCTTTTTTTGTCCACAATCTTTCTCTGACAAGGGCCCCTATCTTCAGGATCCAGGCAATTCTTGCCGGTCCAACCTTCACTACTCCAGTGGCTGTGCGTATTACTTGGACGTTGCATTGAGCACCCTGGAATTCATTGAGTTCCTGTAAAACAGATAAATGTTCATTTATGTCAAATGGTGTTTCCGCCGCCACTGCGCTGACATTATCGAGGTCTGGTACCCACATTCACACACCAATCAGGAGTTCATAAGGAGTTCGACCCCCCCAGGGATTTTCTTGGCATGTTATTGAGTGCTCTCTGGACCCCATATAAGTGATTGACCCAACTGCCACCTGAGCCTAGTACCCTTGCTGTTAAGGGCTGATTTAAGTCACAGTTTTTCCTCTCAACTACCAAATTTCCCTCAGGATTGTAGGAGGAGGAGTACTGCAAGGCCATATTAAAACTTCCCATGGTTTATTTGTAAGCCTGAGAGCTAAATGCTGGGCCCTGGTCAAAATGTATTGTGCCAATTTCACATGAACTGAGGAAGACTGGCAAGTCCTTTATAACAGTTGGAGTATCAGCCGAGCTCT
Organism: Lissotriton helveticus; assembly: GCF_964261635.1. NCBI lineage: Eukaryota > Metazoa > Chordata > Amphibia > Caudata > Salamandridae > Lissotriton > Lissotriton helveticus. The sequence continues at coordinate 1,568,997,369 of NC_136059.1, forward strand.
GTGGCCAAACCCACAGGACTCTGGAGCATGAATCCACTGCCACCAAGATGTACTTGTATGCCCCATCTGAGTGTAAGGTGCCACAGTGATCCAAATAAACAACCGCTAGTAGCTTGTCTGAAATCAATAGATGCAGTTGAGGTGGTCGTTCTAAGATTGGGCCTTTCATTTGTTGACAGATGTCACATTTGAGGACAAAGTCATTGGCCTATTTTGTTAGACCTGGCCACTAATAGCACTGCTTCAGTAACTAGACTGTAGCGGTAACATCAGCATATGCTGAACCCAAATCCTTATGTGCAGCTGGTATTTATCCCCATCAGCGATCAGTGTTTGGTATTACTCTGTCATCCACTCATGGGTTCTGAGCATAGATAATGTTTTGGGCATCTAACTTGTAGGAGTACTTGAGTGGAAAACCTTTTGGCAGGTGGGTGTTGTTGCGGGCCGCATTGACAGCCACCATGATGTATCTGTCTAATCTTGCACTGAACGAGTGATTGCAGCAATGGCAGCAGGGCGGACTGTTGCCTTAGCTGCCTCATCAGCCATGGAATTCCCTTCAACGTGAATGCCAACACGGTCATGACTCAATGTGTGGATAACATGAGCCAGTGGCAAGCATTCTTTCAGCTTCATCACTTGTTCCCAAAGCATCATGTGCTTGATTTTGCAACCCTTGGAATCTCGAAATCCATTCTGGCCTGAAGAACCAGGCCTTATGGGCCTGGCGGCGCAGGGCACGCCTTAATCTCCGAGTTCACCTGCCTTGTTGGACAGAGACACGAGACACTCTGTTGGGCGTAGAAAATCAGGTTTATTAGCTGCAGCTAAGCACAGTTGTCCCAGAAGTACAGAGAAGGTTCTCAGGAGACTGCCACTTCAATTCCGTGGCGCACAATCTTTTATAACACACATATTTACGACATGGACTCCCAATACATACAAAGCTAACCAATAGGAGAAGTTAGGAAACAAGCTATCGAATGTCCCAAATACGCCCTTCTTTCAGACCCTGTGTGTTACCCCTCCCCGCAAGTTAATCAATGCTAGTGCCTTAATCTAATTCGCAGGTGGCAGGACGTATTTGTGTGCCTCAAAGGATAGCTGTGTAACAAGAGAATACAAGGAGAGAATAGCGAAGGCCAGTTGGATAAGATAAAGTGAGGAAAAAATAGGAGAGCCAAATAGTCAGTCGAGACAGGGATCAATCAACCCAGACATGGATTAGTAGACTCGGCCAGACCCTGACATCGGTTTCGTAAACAAGGGCAGGGGGTTACTTTTTAACAGAAGAGACATGCAGCAGCTGGAAAAAGGAAAAACACTCGGTTCGCCGTGTCGCCTGAGTGAAGGCAACACAAAATGGCGGCAGGACACAAAATGGCAGCCAAATACGGGACGAAGTCGGAAATCAAAGAACCTCAGACCCTCCTTTTGCCATTACTCAGGCAAAACACAGAAGACTCAAGTTAATCTGAATCGATGTCAATGGCCATGAGGTCATCGAGCTGTTGCTGCACCATCATCTTAAGGTGCTCTGTTCTCTGTGACACAGGTCTTGGGACGCACATGGTGGTACAAAGACCACAGATGGTGGGACCACATTATACACACAGACAACAAGAGAAAATGATGGCCAAAACCATTCCAAGGAAGGTTAATACCTTCCATCCCCATGAAGACAGTAGTCCCCAAAACCATCCCATCACCGACCAATCTCCTGCATCTTAATGAATTGACTCGGAAATTACGTGCAACTTAGAGATGGCTTGGTATACTGCAGGGGCATTATCAGGAATATAATTGCAGCAACTAGACACGATCAATTTACAGACTCCTTGGCGATCTGCTAAAATAATGTCTAGTACCATCCGGTTCTGCAAAGTCATAAGTCGGTCCGCCTGAAGTTCGGCTGTTAAATTACTCAAGGCTCCAGAAGTCATATTTATGGTAGGCTCAACAACATGAACTAGCTGTCTAATATTTCTGCTATTGACCATTTGGCCCCAGAAAGGAAGGAGTCCTTTGAAAAAGTCCCCTCCCTCTTGTCCTGCGGTGTCTTTAGTATCAATAACCCCTCTGCCATATCTATTTCTATGATAACCTGAGGGAGCAGTATATGTCGGAGGGAGAAGAAAAGCCACATAACATGTTCCCGAAAAGTTGGTGGGGAGCCACATGTAGGCTCTGTCATGGCAGACAAAATATGTGCCTTGAGATGGTACTAATGGTGAAGAAATCTGTGATGAATAGATGTATGTGTGGGAACAAACACTCTTTTCCTGTTGGTTTTTAATATTTCTACCGTTTATCTGTAAACACAAATTTCCTCGATGAGGCACGGTCCAGGTTGGTGGTGATATTCCTTGCTTAGCCTTATCTGTGAGGCTAGTAACATAACGAGTCACATTCCAACCATCATACGCTCGTCAATGGGAATCTTACCACTTTCGGAAACTCTAGCCATAGCCACTGTTCCCTTTATCACAGAACTATGACTAAAATCTGCTCCACCAGCATATGGACCAGCAAGAGGATGTCGAAGTTGATTCGGGTAGGCATTGGAAAACATAGCCAGATAGGCCCAGGCAGAACCCTCATAAGAAAATGGAAGGACTAAATATGGCATCCCTTTCTCTGTGTTATGGGGCATGAGTCCACAAACCCAACAGTCAGTTGTATTGACTGCTAGTTGATGCTGATGCAACAGCTGAATAAATGAATTGTTAAATTATTCTGTTCTCCTAGTTTGTTCATGTTCTGGCATTGTATGAAACTGATGCGGAAAGACAGTAGTGGAAGAAGACAAAGAAACAGAAGTAGGAACAGGTGCTTGCTGCATAGTATGAACAACTCAACCCACACAAGCCAGTAAAATACATGTACATATTAAAATGCACAAAATTATGCCACATGGACTAAACAACAATTTCTTACATTTACTGTTCATTTTTTGCTTTTTATCATTCTTTCCAAATTCAATATCCATTCTCTAAAGCGTTGCTCACGGTAATCTTCCTAGATCACTTAGTTGTGGTTATTAGCCGTCCTATGACACTGCAAGTCCTGCTGACCTATGTCACTACTCAGGTCACAGCCTAAGACTCCTACCGTGACCCTGCAACTTGATGGATAATAAAAAAAGAATGTCTCTTAAAAATACAACCAAAAAAAGGTTCAAGTGTTTTTTGTCAATCTCGGTCTCAGATTGTACCGAGCCTTATCAGGTACCGTTTGCTCCCGAAACAAAGTCTCTGGATTTGCCGTGTTCAACCGCAGATGTGATGGTACAGCTCTTTGCAACACGTCGTCGTCTTCTTTCTCAGATCTCATCCGATCCAGACGTGCACTACTGGAAGGTACCAACCGAGGGAACCTTTCGCCTTCACTATCACCGATACCCTTGCGAACTCACTGATCAAAAGGCAAAGGCAAAGGTACCCTTTTGCAGTGCACGCCGTGGATCCAATTCTTCTTTCCGACGACTTTCACTGCTGTACGTGTCACCAGAATGACTTGTCGAGGCAGCCCCCAACGAGGTTCCAGATTCTTCTTCCGCTGAAAATTCTTTAGACAGACCCAGTCTCCGGGTTGGATGGAGTGGCCTGGGTCTGTGGAAGCCTCTGGCAAAGCGTTTTGTACCTGCTGATGAAGAACACGCAATTTAGTGGTGAGGTCATGCAAGTAGTCAATCAACATAGGATACGGAATATTAGAGTACTTTTTAGGTCGTGGGACTCCCCAGACGTTAGCTGGGCACCCAAAAACAACCTCGTATGGGCTGAGTCCCAAGCGAGAATGTACAGTTGTTCTCATAGATAAGAGTGCCAAAGGTAAAGCATCGGGCCAAGCAAGACCCGTGCTGGCCTGAATCTTTGCCAGCTTGAGCTTGAGAGTGCCATTATAGCATTCTACCAGACCCGCTGACTGAGGGTGGTTTGCCTCATGGAATTTATGCCTAATACCAAGGCCTGCACACACCTTCTGCATAATTTGGCCAACAAATTCACTTCCGTTGTCACTCCAGACAACTCGCGGCAAACCAAACCTAGGGAAGAATTCCTTCAAGAGGACTTTGGCAGTGGACAAGGCAGTATTATCCTTTAGGGGGTAGGCCTCTATCCATCTGGAAAAGGCACACACCACCACCAGAACATACTTTAAATTATTGCAACGTTCCATATGAATATAATCGATTTGCAATACCTCAAAAGGATACGTAGGGGGAGCAAAATGACCTGCCGGAGTTGGGGTTCCCTTTCCTGGATTATGCATCAAGCAAACAATACAATGTTTCACCACATTTTCCGCACATTTAGGAATTCCTTCATTCTGCCATACTGGAGCCAAAACTTTGCATATCCCTTTCGCACTGATGTGAGCTGCACCATGCGCCATAGTAGCCACAGGCAATACATAAGTGTCTGGTAACAGCCAACGTTGGTGTTCCGACAATTCCGTCCAACACCCTGTCGCGTCCAACATTCCCGTACTTTCTCTCCAGTTACTCAATTCCTTCTCTGTAGCCTCTCCTTGAATCATTCTCACACTTTCTATTGTGTCCTCACACATTCCTGCTTCTCTGACCCATCTTGCAGGGCCTGCAACATGCATGCGACTTGTAGCATCTCTCGCTGTTTCTTTCGCTACCTCGTCTGCAAAAACATTCCCGCGACCCACATCATCAGTGATCCTTTTATGTGCACTACACTTCACAATAGCTATCTGGGTAGGCAAGGCAAGTGATTCCAAAAGATCATTCACTAACTGACCATGCTGTATTTTAGTCCCATGTGAAGTAAAGAATCCTCTTTTTTCCAAAGGCGGCCAAAACTGTGGGCCACCCCAAATGCATATTGGCTGTCGGTGAACACATTTACTCTCTTCCCTTCAGCCAATACACAAGCTCTAGTCAAAGCTATCAATTCAGCTGCTTGAGCTGAATTCTGCCTAATACGTGCTGTCTCTACAACGGTATACAAAGTAGTAACAGCATAGGCTGCAGTCGTATCACCATTGGGGAGCTTAAAACAAGACCCATTCACCCATAAGATCCCATCCGGGTCCACGAGTGGTGTATCTTTTAAGTCTATTCTGCCTTTCGTTTCCTCCTCTGTACGGAGAAAACAATCATGTTGTACTTGGGTATCTTTCTCTTCTGTAATGGGTAACAATGTTGCTGGATTCAAAGTATTACATCGCTTGATGTGTATATGACTAGCCAAAAGTGTCAGCTCATACCCAGACAAACGGGCACTCGTGAGATGTTGTCTTTTTGTTTTGTTCAAAAGAGTATCCACTGCATGTGGTACCATAACCACAAGGGTGTTATCCAGTACCAATCCAGCAGTTTGACGAATGGAGATCGCTGCTGCCGCTGTAGCTCTAAGACAACTTGGTAGTGCCTTGGCTACTGGATCCAATGTAGCCGAAAAATAGGCACATGGCCGCTGTTTGTCTCCAGATTGTTGTGTTAAAACTGACAGCGATGAGGAGGAGCTTGGCGGGCGTCCGTGATGGCCGCGTGAGCACAGCGCTCTCCGGACCCCCGCCACTCCCGGCATGATATCCTGAACATATCCTGATTTCTCACAAGGATTAATGGAGAGGAACCTGGGCTGATCTTAATGTTGTTTTCGGATTTTGAATCGGACAAGGGGCACCGAAGCTACATCGACTCAAACTTTCGGGGCCCGCCTTGGTGGCGCGCCCGGGTCTTGGTGAGGTTCTGTTGCCGTGTCTGAGTTGAACAACAGCGGCTGGGGGACTCGACTTATGGGTCCCCCTCTTAACTTTCGGTTTCGATTCTGACTCAGGCTACGTCTTCCAACGGAGGTGTCTGGCCGGTACTGAGTCCAGCGGCGCAAGATTGCAGTTGAGCCTCTTGTCTGCTTCGTGTCCCTCCGGGCCGGTTCGCACCTCGACTTGCCCTCGCTGCTGACTTCTGGCTCCGGCGCCCTGTATTCCTGCGGCCATTTTCACCAGGTCGCGTGGGTCCCGTGGGGACGCGGTCTCCGATATGACTGGCAGGGGGGACCAAGAGCGGCGGAAGACCAAGACGCCCCTTCGCGGGGGCCCGGTCCAGTCTAATATCATGGACCGGTACACACAGTCGAAGGTGTCCCCCAGTGCCGCCTTGCCTGGCCCGAGTGCGGTGGGGCATCCTTCGGAGGCTTCGGCGGAGCCGTCCCTGCATGACATCATGGGCGCCATCTCGGGCATGAGAGAAACCATCGGCCAACAGTATGAAGCTCTGGCCCACAAAATTGATACTGTGGCTATTGATGTGAACCTGATTCGGGACGACTTATCTAAAACCAATGAGAAGGTGAAGTCATTGGACCTCAAGTCATCTAGCCTCACGGCCGACGTCTCGGAGATACAGGGGGAGATCGGCAACCTCAGAAAGGTGAATGATTTCATGACTCAGCGCTTGGAGGATTTTGAAAACAGGGCACGGCGTTGTAATGTACGTGTTATTGGTGTCCCGGAAAATCCTGATCTGCATTCTGTTGATCTCCTGGTTGAGGACTTGATACAAAACTACCTTTCTCCATCCGGATTGAGCAAATTCTTTGCGGTGGAACGTGCCCATCGTGTTCCCGGTGGCCAGGGCAAGCCGGGCGCTCCGCCGAGGCCCATTGTCGCGAAACTTTTTTATTATAGGGACCGAGACGCTATCCTGCAGGCCTCACGAGCTAAGGGCCCGGTGGCCTTCGAAAATGCCACGGTGAACTTCTATCCGGACTTCTCACAGCTGGTGCAGAGGCAGCGAATGGGCTTCCGTGGAGTCAAGAAGCGTCTTCGGGACCTGGGTCTGCGATATGCCATGCTTTTTCCCACCAGGCTGCGAGTGGAGTACAATGAACGGACCCTTTTCTTTGATCGACCTGATTCGGTAAACGACTGGCTGGACTCTTTGCCGGACCGGCCTAATTTCGCTGATCCCACCGAGCACCCGGGTGGTGCCGAGGGAGGCGTGGAGAGTTGAACTTGTTATCTGGGCCCCGGTGTCCGTATCATGTAATTTCTTCCTGGGTTCTATACATGAGTGATTTGTTTTCTGTGTACTCTCTTCTCCCCTTATTTCTGTCGGGGTGGCGGGTGGGACAGGGCCTTTTCCTCCTCCGGGGTCTTTTTGTAGAATGGGGGTTTTCGGGCGACAGGCACACTGCATGTTGGGGTGGCTTTTTTGTCTACTGCAGGGGTGCAGGGTGGGGGGTGTTTCCTTGGGTGTTGGGGGGGGGGGTTGTTGGGGTGTTTGTAGTTTGTGTTTTGTTTTTTCAAGGCGATTCTATTTTGCTAATTGTACTTTCAGTGTCATGCTCATTGGGGGGTGGTTTCTGCATTACTTCGTGGGATGGGGGTAGCGGGTTGAGGTTTGTTTCATGGAATGTCAATGGTCTAGGGGATCGTATAAAGCGAGGGGTGGTGTTGCGATGCCTGCGACGTTTGTCTCCCGATATTGTCTTTCTGCAGGAGACACACCTAGTGGGCAATACTTGTCGCGCGATGAATAGGTGGGGCTATCGTCTTGTTGCGCACTCGGGGTTTACCACGTGTTCTAGGGGGGTGGGCATCCTTGTCCGGGCTTCTCTTCCCCTTGCGATAGATGATGTGATCCTCGATGATCGGGGGCGTTATGCCGTCCTCGTGGGATGATATGAGGGCAAGACCATTTCCCTGTTCACCGTCTATGTGCCCCCTGGCCTGCAGACCTCTACCTTCTCTGATTTGGGCCGAGTTTTGTTGGGACTCCCTGATGGTGCTCTTTTCATGGCTGGTGACTTTAATTCTGTCCTCTCTGGTCTGAGTGATCGTTACCCGCCTAGGGATACCCCTTCGACCCATTTATGGCTGGGTGGCTTTTTGGATACCTTTGGTTTGGTGGACTGCTGGAGACTTATGCACCCCACTCAACTTCAGTATACTTTCCACTCTGGGGCCCATGGGAGTTTGTCTAGATTAGATTACTTCCTCATGCCAGCTGAACAGTCGTCGGCTGTCCGTGAGATTAGACACCTCCCCCGGGGCATCTTGGACCATTCTCCGCTCTGGCTCTGTTTTGATGTTGGGGTGGAGGCGGTGGGCCGGGTGGCTCCTATCAACCCTTGGTACCTGACCTCCCCTGAGACCCGTGGCCAGTTGATTAAGGCCCTGGACAATTACTTTCTGGAGAACGAGGGGTCTGTCTCTTCTGCGGTGTCCCTAGGGGAGGCTTTTAAGACCGTAATTCGTGGGCAGGCCCTGTCCCTTATTGCTGAAACCAAAAAGGCAAGGAATCGGGAGGTGGTGGATCTTGAGATGGAAATACTTGAGATGGAGGCTGATCTGGAGTCGGGTGTGACTCGTGCCAAACTCCATGCCCTGGGTCTGAAGCAATTTGCCTATAAGTCTCTGGTCACAGATGCAGCCAAACTGATGTTTAGGGAGCAACAGGGTCGTCTGTATGATGTTGGGGACAAAGCGGGTAAGTTGCTTGCCTGGTTGGACAAAAAAGAGAGGGCGAATCGAGTGGTGCCTGTGATTCAGACTCTGAATGGTGTGCGGGTAACGGACCCGGTTGGAATAGTGGAATGTTTTGCGGACTATTTTCGTGCGGTTTACTCCCCTGTGTCGGTAAGGGATGAAGACGACTCTCGCCTCTTGCTGCGCGACATAGCTTTGCCCTGCCTCTCCGACTTGGAGCGGTCCTCCATGGAGGCCCCGTTCTCTACGGACGAAATCGCGACTGCTATTCGCTCTCTCCGTTCGGGCAAGGCTTTGGGCCCAAACGGTTTGCCAATCGAGTTATACAAACTGCGCCCTGATCGGATTGCGCCCTATCTTCGGACGATGTTTTCGGAGTCCCGTGAGCGGGGTGCTCTCCCTTATGACTAGCGTCTGGCCACGATTGTGCTAATTCCTAAAGATGGTAAGCCCCGGGATCTTTGTTCGTCATATAGACCCATCTCCCTGTTGAATGTCGAGCCTAAGGTTCTTGCCAAGGTCCTGGCTACTCGTCTCCTAACGGTCATTAGTGACTTGATTCATCCGGACCAATCCGGATTTATCCCGCACCGTAACACAGCTCTTAATCTGCGTCGCCTTCATGGAGCCATCGCGAGGGCGGGGCTTCTGACGGAGCCGGCCATTTTGGCTTCGTTGGATGCCTCGATGGTCTTCGACACGATAGAGTGGCCCTACCTTTGGGCGGCTCTTGAGAAGTTTGGTTTTGGCCCGGGGTTCATCGGGTGGGTGAAGCTGCTGTATATCGACCCCCTGGCACAGGTCGTGGTTAACGGTCGAGTGTCGGCTCCCTTTCCCCTTGGTAGGGGGACCAGACAGGGGTGCCCCTTGTCTCCACTGCTTTTTGCTCTCGCGTTGGAGCCGCTAGCTGCGTGGATTCGTTGGGAACCTTCTCTCAGGGGTATACGTTGGTCCCCAGATTTTGAGGACCGTGTTTCGCTTTATGCGGACGACATTCTTCTTTATCTTACTTCCCCGCGTAAATCTTTGAATGTCCTGTTTGACGTTCTCGCCTCGTTTGTTAAGAATTCTGGTTTGGTTATAAACTGGGCTAAATCCTGCGTCTATGCTATTTCGGGCGATCTGCCCCCGTTGCCGAATAGATTTCCCATCCAGATTGTTCAGTCCGGTTTCAAATACTTGGGGGTTTTTATTACATTGGATTCGTCGCTCCGATTTGAACGTAATCTCCTTCCCCCGCTTCATAGATTGCGGCTGGACGTGGCTCGCTGGCGTAAATTACCCTTGTCGCCGCTGGGCAGGGCCGCCCTTTTCAAGATGATGTCCTTGCCGCGATTCCTTTACGCGCTCCAGAATTGCTATGACGATATCCCCGCTACTTATTTCCGAGAGGTCGAGAGTCTACAAAGGCAACTGATTTGGGACGGGCGCCCACGTATTGCGCTTGCGAAGCTCACCATCCCTTGGTATGACGGGGGCATAGCGCTTCCTGATATCAGAAGATATTATTGGGCTACGCAACTGTCCGCCATTAACCATTCGATGTATTCCCCGGGTCCGGCTCCGGCCTTTGAAATGGACAGACTCCAGCTACCGGGTGGTGACTTTAATAGAGCGCTTTACTCTAGGTCGGCTGGGCGCCACCTTACGGGACCGACTAGGATCGCGGTTCGTGTGTGGCGCGCTGCGAATGTGAGCTTAGGGTGGGATGAACGAGTGACGCTGGCGACTCCGCTTTTCGCGTCTGAGCTTTTGGGATGTCTTTGGACAACGAAGGGGTTTGACCGCTGGGACATGATTGGAATCTGTAGAGCGGGTGACGTGTGTGCGAATGGAATGGTGAAGTCCTTCGAGGCCCTTCGGAATGATTATGACCTGAGTGAAAGGGAATTTTTTCGATATTTACAAGTCTGTCATGCCCTCACTTCTGTTCTGACTTCCGGTACCGCTGTCCCCGAGTCCTCCCCCCTCGAAGATCGTATCCTGGATGGTCATATCCCTGATAGCACTATCTCTTTGATTTATAAGAAGCTTATTCACAACCGCACGGACTTGCTCGTTCGACTTCGGGAGGCGTGGGTCGGCGACGGGCTGGAATTGGATGACGAGGATTGGCAATTGGCACTGTCTTCTCCGAAAGAGGTCGCCATTCCGGCCCGTCTCCGTCTGGTTCAGCTCAAGATCCTCCACCGGGTGTATGTTACTGGTCCTCGTTTGGTTGTGATGGGTTTTTCCCAGGATGGCCTCTGCAAGCGTGGGTGTGGGATGAGTGCCACGTTTCTTCACATTCTTTAGGAGTGTCCGAGGGTGGCTGCCTATTGGACGGGGGTACTTGCGGTGATGGCTGCTGTGACTGGAATAGCCCTGGTGCCGGAGGCAAGGAGATGTTTGTTGAATGTTTGGGAACCTACCGATTGTTCGGTGGCCCAAACCAGGTGGGCGACCCTGGGGTATATGGTTGCAAAGCGGGACATAGCGCAACTTTGGGGTTCGCACAGGCCCCCCACTGTCTCCGTGTGGGAAGAAAACATGGACTGGTCTATGTTCCGCGAAAAGACTGTCTACACAGCCAGGGGCAGACCTAGGGCATGGACGAAGATCTGGTGTCAGTGGAATGCCTATCGCGGGGATATCTGTGCGCCTCCCCTGGTGGAGGCCCCTGATGTTCCCTTGTCACCCTAGGTTGGCGTTCCTGAACTTTCGTATACTGTCCTTTGGTTTGATATATTTGTGCTCCGCCCCCGGTGGGGCCCCTGATATTCCCTTGTCACCCTAGGTTGGCGTTCCTGAACTTTCGTATACTGTCCTTTGGTTTGATTGACCTCCCCGCTGTCCCCCCGCCTTGACTTAGCCTACTGATTGTGACTTTGTATTCCTGCTTAGTGAAGTCTCCCCCCCTCTCCAGGGCTGACTCTCTGTATATTACTCCTTCGCCTTGTTTTTGTTGTTTGTTGTTTTTGGTGTGCCTTAAAATAAGTAAAAAGTCTTATCCTGTTCCATATTGTGGGCGACATTTTGTATCCGGATTGTGCCTGACCGCCAGAGTGGCGACCACTGTTTTATACCGTGATATGCTCCGATCTTAGCGGCCAGCCCGTGCGGTTGTAGGCCCATCTCTGTACACATGCTTTTGTTGCTCAATAAAAGTAAAAAAAAAAAAAAAAAAAACTGACAGCGCACAACCTTCTCTTTCATGAACATAGAGTGTGAAAGGCTTACTGTAATCTGGAGTACCTATCACAGGAGCAGAACACAAGACAGTACGTAAGTCAGAAAAACTCTTCTGACATGCATCAGTCTAGGGAAGGGGTTGGGGCGTGTCTTTCAAAGTAAGTGCCAGCAGAGGTTTATCCAACAAAGAAAAATTAGGAATACACTGCCTACAATAGGAGGTAATGCCCAAAAAGGCACGCACCTCCCTTTGTGTGGATGGTACAGACATTTGTGCAAATGTTTTAATACGTTCTGGGGTCAATCGCCTTCCCTCCTTCGACAAGAGCTGACCTAAATAGGTAACCTCTTGACGACAATATTGCAGTTTAGAGGGGGACACTTTGTGATGCATGTCAGACAAATAACGCAACAACGCAACAGTCATATTCTTACAAACAGCCTCCGAATCAGCAGCAATCAATGAATCATCCACATACTGAATAAGAGTGGCACCTAAGGGCAAAGTGAAAGCATCAAGCTGAGATTTCAAAGCCTGACTATAAATGGAGGGACTCTCACAATAGCCTTGGGGTGCACGCTTAAATCGAAAACTTCGGCCTCCGAGAGAGAAGCCAAAAATATCTCTACTTTCCTCAGCAATAGGAATGCTGAAGAAAGCATTCTTGAGATCAATAACCGAGAACCAGGCAGCCGAAGCAGGTATCATTGTGAGCAAAGCAGTGATATCTGGGACAACAGGAAACTGGGTTATAACAATCTTGTTAACCTCCCAAAGATCGATCACAAATCGATATACAGGGGGCTGAGAAGAATCAGTACGTTTAAGAACAGGTAGAACAGGACTATTGCAAACATTTCCCCTTGTTTCTTCTACCACACCCTTCTGAACTAAATCATGGATGATAGCCAACAAAGCTCTTTCACCATCGCTGGAAATTTTATACTGAGGAATGCGTGGTAACTTAACATTAGGCTTGACAGTCACCACGTAAGGTGGAATTTGGAGCAAACCAACATCATTCGGACCTGTGACCCAAAGCGTAGCAGGAAGGGAATGCAATTCGGTGGAAGATTGTCCTTAGACAAATACATAGGAGAAACCAAGTTCTTACCTAAAGTAAGATGTACACCAGAGGGGGAACAGTACAATGTTGCATGAAGCCATTTCAATAAGTCCAAACCCAGCAAATTCTCACCGCAACCAGTCGTTAAAATGAGCGGGGCCTCTAAATCATAAGGACCAATTGAAAGAGGCAAAGGGCAAGAAACCGGGTTATGAACTGGGGCGCCAGAGAAACCTACAGAAACGTTTGTTAAGCCAGACAAAGGTGCCCCAGGGAGTTTAGAATGAATAATAGAACTTCTCATTGCACCAGTATCCAAAAGAAATGGCTCTGAAACACCCAATGCAACAACTTCAACATAATGCCCATTCTGAGCCATTGGAACTGATACGACTCCCTTACTTTGTCCATGGCTGTCCTAACTAGTATGATAATCCTCATTCCCACCTTCAACACAATAGTCGTCATTGTAATATTGTGCAGACTGAGTATTCTGTTGGTCAAAATAATTCGTAGAATGCTGAGGGGGAAGGGAACGCGGTGTCTGTGTCAATGCACCCCGCCCTCTACCCCTGGGTGCTGACTGAAAACTACCACGGCCTCGTGGCCCTGGCAATCCACCATTACGCTGCCATAAAACCGGACAGCTATTCTTAAAATGACCTTCCTCTTTACAATAGGCACATTGATTAGGACCGAGCAACGGTCGCGGGACAAAAGGTTCAGGTTTCTGTAATAACCTCTGAAACTGGGGAGGCTGTTGAAATTGGCGCTGAGCAGAACGAGGGGGATAAGCCTGTTGTAAAAGAACCTTTGTTTTTAATTCTTTAGTCTTTTTCTTGAGTTTATCCTTTTCCTCCTTATCCCTATTCTCGTAATACTGAGCAGTGGCTAATATCTGGGCAGACGAAGAAACAGCCCACGAACTCTCGGAGTCTTTCAATTTATGCGACAATTCTGGAAGTAAATTAAATACGAATTTGTCCACAAATAATCGCTGTCCACCCTCAGTACTCATGTCTTGACCACTGTGGTCGATGAACGTTTCCTCGAAACGGGCAAAGAAATCGGAGACACTCTCATCTTTCTTCTGTTTACACGCAGCTAATTTATCCCAGTTAACACGTAAGGCAGGCATCATCGTTTGAATTAAAGTAATGATCCTACTGGGAAATTCTGTAATCAAAGCATCAGGTTTAGCACCACCTACTTGTGCTGCAACTGTGGCAGTAATAGCAGCCCACACACCACCTAAAGCTTGATCATGGTCCTCCTTACGAATCCGAGCCCATAATGCTTGTGGGACTACATTTCCCATCAACATATCAATATCGGCCAAATTCATGACACACACATCAACAGTCTGGGACAGGTCTTTATAATACCCAGCAGGATTTTTACGAGGATCCGGTAAAGACTGTTCAAGCGCCAAAACTTCAGATCATTTCCAGGGGACATGTACCCATATACGCTGGAAATGAGCAGGGAAAGCTGGAACAGCGCCTGCCCGTGGAACCGCATCTCTCCATATTGGAGGAACTTCTCTCATAGGATAATGTTTCACTTTTTGTCTTACTGCAGGATCAGGTTCAAGAGAAGCCTGAGAAGAAAATAAAGACCTAAAGGTGACAAGTGTCCTTACGGCGTCCTCAACCTCAGAACCCACAATAAGTTCCTTATCAAACATAGCCTGTACATCTAACAGACCCTGGGGAGCGAAACCCAATTCCATATCCTCCCAACCTTTAACAAGAGTGTCACACATGACATTAAAAGCATATCTCTGTCTGGGCTCATCCCACTGGCAAAAAGTGCTCATGATATCGGGCACACTATACTGTGGACCACTCGTGATTCATTTGCGGGCAAGATTATCCAACACAATTCGCTCGTCAGTACCTGGAAGTTCACTACGGGATTGCCTTCGAGAAAGAGCAGGAGTCAAGTTAAAAGATCCAAAGAGGGGGGAGAAAAGGCCAGAGACAGTATCGACCAATCGTCTTCGAGCTGTAGGGGAATCTGACAGTAGAACGGGAGACAAGGCATTAGGCAGAGCAGGAGGAGGGCTGATAGTTATAAGAGGATTCGAGGATAAAGGAGACTGAGGTATAGGAGACTGAGGTATAGGAGTTGGTGGCAAAGGAGGCGGGGTGGCAATACTGGAAGAGGTAATTGTGGAAGAGCCGGGACCTGTGGCAGACTTACAGGTGGCTGAACAAGTGGCAACAGTGGGGGTGCATTAGCACCTTGTACATAGGGCGGAGGCAATCTCAACAAATGGGACATTAAGGGATTTTTGTCAAGATCCTTGCTCTGTGGGGAAGTAGGCAACACAGGGTAACATTTATCGAGTGCCATACAATGCTGTCTGTCAGAGACTTCATTCGCCTGATCAAACTCATTATTTTTAAACTGCTGAGCAGCTTGTATAATCGTCATATCTTTCTTTTTCATATCTCTTTTCGCCTACTTAATTTCTCCCTGTTTGGCTTCCTTACGCCAGAGGCGGAAAGAGTCAAACATTGCCGGCCGGGCTTTTCTTTTGAACAAAATTGCTTCTAGATTATCTAATATGTCAGACTCAAAACTACCATTTCGTGGCCATTGCAAAACACCATCTTTTTTGTGTATCGGATCCATGCTTCGTTAAAGACAATGGGGCCAACACCATGTTTTGAGTAGAGCTCATAATTTGGAGTTCCGACCGGAGGAATTGGACAAGAATGCTCCAACCGGGAACCCTGATTACAACTAAAACAACAGAACTTCCTAAACTTACTAAAACCAGGCATTTTTAAAGTCACTGGTCTATTTGCAAACGTCAAGGGGATTTAGAGCAAATTACACAGCACACACGTACTTACCCCTTGGTTTCGGCTATTGCAATAGTCGAATAACAAATCAAAAGAAAAACAAAGAAGCGGGCGCTACCCACAAATACTTAACTAAATGTTCTCTCACGCCAACAGAGGTCCATCTAACGTCTCGCAATACCAGTCGTCACCAAAGAGGGGGGCCAAGGCAGGGCGGAAGTCAGGGCAGCAGTCGTCAGCAGCCGTCGAGAAGGAGTAGCCGCGCTTCAAAAGACCTTCGGTCCACTTCGACATGCAGGGGTCGCTTGACGTGGTTCACGAATCCTCCAGAATTTTCCTGCGGGGCTCCTACGACCCTCGGGCTGAACCGCTACCACTGATCCCGGCCCACGTTGGGTGCCAGTTGAAGAACCAGCCCTTATGGGCCTGGCGGCGCAGGGCACGCCTTAATCTCCGAGTTCACCTGCCTTGTCAGGCAGAGACACGAGACACTCTGTTGGGCGTAGAAAATCAGGTTTATTAGCTGCAGCTAAGCACAGTTGTCCCAGAAGTACAGAGTAGGTTCTCAGGAGACTGCCACTTCAATTCCGTGGCACACAATCTTTTATAACACTCATATTTACGACATGGACTCCCAATACATACAAAGCTAACCAATAGGAGAAGTTGGAAAACAAGCTATCGAATGTCCCAAATACGCCCTTCTTTCAGACCCTGTGTGTTAACCCTCCCCGCAAGTTAATCAATGCTAGTGCCATAATCTATTTCGCAGGTGGCAGGACTTATTTGTGTGCCTCAAAGGATAGCTGTGTAACAAGAGAATACAAGGAGAGAATAGCGAAGGCGAGTCGGATAAGATAAATTGAGGAAAGAATAAGAGAGCCAAATAGTCAGTCGAGACAGGGATCAATCAACCCAGACATGAATTAGTAGACTCGGCCAGACTCTGACATCGGTTTCGTAAACAAGGGCAGGGGGTTACTTTTTAACAGAAGAGACACGCAGCAGCTGGAAAAAGGAAAAACACTCCGTTCGCCGTGTCACCTGAATGAAGGCAACACAAAATGGCGGCAGGACACAAAATGGCGGCCAAATACGGACGAAGTCGGAAATCAAAGAACCTCAGGCCCCACCTGTGAAGATATTCATTATAGGACTGGACACAGAAGTTTGAATCAGACACTATGAGTGTGGGGAATTCAGGATCCATACTTAGTGGGGCCAGTACCAGGGCTTTGAGCTCTGTCAGCTGCAGTGTACAGTTCCCAGGGATTGCGCATGTGCTTTTTTAGGATGGAACTTTCTGTCATGCATGTGCTTCTCTACTATGGCTCATGCCGTGGAATATTGGTGTTGTGTCCCTACGGCAGGTTGAGCAGATCCATTGGTATAAATGATGTATTCATATCGATCTATTCTCATTATTTCATTTGGCAGAGGATATTCTTGTTTGTAGTGAAAAAAGGGGGATCCCTTGGTGATACAACCTGTCGGTACACTATGATGTATGAATTACATCACTGTAGCCCATGTATAAAAAATAGATATTTGGCACAAAATACAGTTTTCTTTATATTTCCTTTTTATTTTAAGTAAGAAGGGTTTTTTAAGATATTTGTATAAAAATCAATCCTACGCTAGAGAGGGATATACTAGTTCATATAAAAAAAAAAAATGTCATAAAAAAGAATTATACAGGAAAAGAGAAATATAAGGAGAGAAACAAGACAGACAATCCTATTTGTCATATGGATACATATCTGGTCATAGTTATTTAACAGCCATATGGGCCATGCAAATATGCTAAAAAGTTTAGAAAGTGTTTTTCTATGTGTCTTTCTATGATGAAAATAATTACATTGAACTATGAACAGATCGTATAAGACGAAAGGTATAATGAGCTAAAATGAAGTAGGATTACACTTATTTAACTGTACTAGATAGGGTTGATTCATTGTTGACATAATACTCATCCAAGTATATTTATCCACAGGATTTTTTCGAAAACGGCAACCACCCAGTGCCTGATGTAGGAGAGACATATCAATCTGGTCTTGAAAAAGATGGTCCATTGTAAATAAACCATCGAAACGCGTCGACGCCTAGATTAACATAATCAAGGGATTGAGCTTACTCCATAGATAACAAAATCAGAGCGTGTCCTGGAGTGGTTTCTATAATTCAGGTTCCCTGATATGTATCCATATGACAAATAGGATTGTCTGTCTTGTTTCTCTCCTTATATTTCTCTTTTCCTGTATGTTTCTTTTTCATGAAAATTTTTGTAATTTTTTTTAGGAACTAGTATATCCCTCTCTATCGGAGGATTGATTTTAATATGAAATGGTGCTAATGTGTATGCATTTGATTGTATTTGTAATGTTGTGTTTTGAATTTGGTACAAATATCTTAAAAAATCCTTCTTACTTAAAATAAAAAGGAAATATAAAGAAAACTGTATTTTGTGCCAAATATCTATTTTTTATACATGGGCTACAGTGATGTAATTCATACATCATAGTGTACCGACAGGTTTTATCACCAAGGATCCCCCTTTTTAGGTCTCGCCTCTCAATGCGGAGCGAGACTATAGGGGCTTAAACAGACCTTACCTAGACTGGCGATTTGATGCTGTGCCCGTGCGCTTTTAGGTCAATGCGCAAGCGCATTGACCTAAAATGCGCGTGCACAGCATCAAATCGCCAGCCATCTATTGCCCAGCTTGGTACCGCTCCACCCCCTGCCTGATCAAAAGCTTTCACGGCCGGCCGGCCGGCCGTGCTTTCAGTTTCACGCCATTTAACTTGTTTAACTTGTTAATTCGTCGCCGCTCCCCTGCTCCTCCTCCCCCCCCACACACACACACACAATGCCGAGAGCTTGCTTTTAATGATATCATTTCGGCAATGCTTGGTTTTAACCCAAGTATGGAGTTTGCCAATCTGTCTTGCCAGAACGCATGCCTTCATTTCAACCACCACCTCCCGCCCGTCGCTCTGATATTCATATGTTCACACTGATTTACGATTTTTTAAAAATTTACTTGAAATGTTTTGTTTTTGGTGCTCGTGTTTTCAGTAGCTAATAAAGAAAGTTGCTCACATTTCTTCTTTCATCTCCAACCTACCACTTCTCCGTGTTGCTGCCTTTCGTCGCCTCCCTGTTGCTCACGCACCACGCAATGCCGAGAGCTTGTCCCCACCCCTCCTCCATCTTTAAACACTTCCTTTGCTGCCCCCGCCACACACCCCTCCATACCGTCACCACTGGACTCGTGCTTTCACTCGCTCCCTTTCTCCTCCCACCCGGCATGTTTCTGTCTTTCTGCCCCCGCCCCACACCTCTCCCCACCGTTAACGCTGGTTTAAAAGGTAGGCTCCTTTCGGCGTTTTATTTATTAACATTGTTGTGCTTGTACGTTTGAAACCCAAGTATGGAGTTTCCCAATCTGTCTTGCCAGAACGCATGCCTTCATTTCACTGACCACCTCCCGCCCGTCGTTCTAACTATTATTCATATGTTCACACTGATTTATGATTTTTTTTAAATTTACTTTAAATGTTTTGTTTGTGGCGCTCGTGTTTTCAGTAGCTAATAAAGAAAGTTGCTCACATTTCTTCTTTCATCTCCAACCTACCACTTCTCCGTGTTGCTGCCTTTCGTCGCCTCCCTGTTGCTCACGAACTCGAATTCGAACTGTTCTGAACTAGAGTCTCATAATTTTCACAATTTTGCAGTAAAACGATCAAAGAGGTACTAACTTAATTTCGACATCATTATTGAAGTGCAGTTTATCTTGTCTTCCTCAGTACTTTGTACATCTCTCTAGAGATGTGGCCTAATGACCAGAGCTGCCATCTAAGTCACGTATATACAAAACATGTTGCATTACAAATGCTATAGGTGTCACATTCGCGAAAGTTATAACTATTGGCATTGTAAATGACAAAGCTATCAATTTAGCTATTTTAAAATCCAACACATAAATAAAATATTTGTCATTTACAAGACCAATAGCTCCAACTTTTCTAATGCGAGACCTATTGCATTTCCAATGATTGTTTCACTACTGACTAGTACCCTAATCCCCTGGTTGCACGGGGTCTCTCTCGTATTTTTAAACAGATATTATTGTTTGTACTGCAGGAATTCTTGTGTCTGTTGTAGTGTCAAATCTGTAATCTACATCTGTTGCAGTGAGAGAGTTAGCCCATTGAATCCATTGTGGGTGTAATGCTTTGGCATTCGGAACGCTTGCTTTAGTAATGGCCTCTACGGTTGGTACTTGGGTGACAACAATTATGCGCTTCTCTGAGCCAGTGCTCTCCAGCAGTCTATACCACTGTGAGAATTTTCTCAGTGGGTGCAAAACGCATTTCAAGGTTGGTGTACAAATGTGATTTGTGTGCAATAGGTACTGTATCGCCTTCATTGAAAGTGATATATGTTTACCCAGTTGATCCAGCGACTACGCGGATCGCCTGGTTAGTTGTGTTACAAGTGGAGAAGCGTGGCTCAGTGGTTAGAGGCGGCAGACCCGGAAGCTGAGATCGACCGTGGACCAGGGTTCGATTCCCCGCCTCGGCGGGTCTCGGGCTAAAAAATTCCATGGACTCGACAATTCTCGCTCTGGTGCCTGCTCAACTCACGGGGTCACACTCTGCGACTCTGGGCAATAGCTTGCTTAATCTCCACTACGGCCCCTCGCGGCGGGATGCCTGGCTTTCACCTTGTGGACACCCTGCCGGGGTTTCTCACAGGGGAATACCAGGACGGGTTCCCTAAGCAAGCGCCGGGACGCTTACGGGCAGCTGTGCACTTTACAAGTCCAACACATTTACATTTACATTTGTGTACAAATGTTTGGAAGCTATCATATCAGCTTGTACGGAACGTAAAATGTGTGATCCTGTGTCCAATGGTTGATTGAAAAATCATATCTGATTAAATCGTAGAATGGTTTTCTATTACTCCCTGATATTCATGTTGTTCTATGGTTTTCCTAACTTGTTTTTTAGCTTCATACTTTATTGGGTATTGTCTCTGGGGTTGAGGAACTGATTTAATAGGATTTTGTGATGAGGAAACTCATCATCCCATCCAACATGATTGCGGTAAAGAGCATGAGCTAGCGCTAACGCCCACTCCTTGGCATATGAATGTGTAACTGATTCTGGAACGAGGTCATAAAAAGCTGGTAAAATTACTGTTTCTCCTAGTTGGCATTCCATTAATTCAGGTGGCCAATCCTTTTCAGCCAAAAGAATATCGTAACCATAGGTTAGATTCTCACAAAAGAGAGCCTTGATGTTCCTGGATATGTCCCCCTCCATTTGGAGCGTTACTTCATATAAACGATGTGGGACACTTACACTTGAAGCAGGTGTTACCACTGTGATACGCTCATTAAGCGCTACTACCACCATATAATCCATCAGGTTCTGGAGAGCTATTGTGACATGTGCCGCGCTGTCCAGCATCGTCACTGACAGTTCCCCATTCAGAAGCAGAGTCCTCAGTTGTCTGGGCATGTCTTATTTTGATCCCGGCTACTTCTTTTTGAATTGAGGTTTAGGAGTCTTTTGTTTGTCCTCTTTAAGGATGTAGTCTGAAGTGCGATGTGTTTCCTTTTCCATGCGCTCTTCTGATCTGTGCTCTGACTATCCACCTCTTTCCGAACATGTATCAGATGAATCCTGAAAGGAACAAGAGGAGCGTGTATCAGTATCCTGATACCTGACAGGCTTTCTAATATTATCATGGTATCTCAAACTATATTTTTTCTCAGTGGTTTCCTGTTGAGGATACCCACCCGTGATTGTGTCTCATTTTGTTTATTTATTTGTTTATTGTCCTATTGCTTAGAGTTATCCTTTTCAGAATTACTCTGCGGTTTCCCAGTTCCGGCTTCCAAATTATCTCGGCCTAGCGTAGCATAGGTTTCTTTGATGATTCTAGGCAGTTCTCGCTCCTGCTGAGCAGGTGTGAACTCCCTCAAGCATTGGTGTATAGCCAATGCTGTTTCTTCCACCTTGCGGCAAAATTGCCCATCAATTTCATCCCCAAGTCCAGGGCAGGTCCTGCTCCATACTCATTCTGTACTTATTTCAGTACCTCAGATAAAACTGCCATTGGAGGGGTACCATGAGTTCTGGTGTAAACTGCTGCAAAGACTGTACCCTAAATGGCACAACATTCCACCGGGGGAGTCATCCCCATCGGCAAGTAAACTGTTAATATCCTGTGTGTTCTGCAGTCCTGTATGGGGAAAATGCTTCAAGCTGGCTTGTTTTCTGTCTTATCCAGAACGGAATTTGCTCCAGACTGGTAGAAACCTTTCTCATAACGGCATTCAGTGTTTGAGGGCTGATACCCGTAGCAGCCAATTGAGGCTGCACAGCCTGAATCGTCTGCACAGGGCTAACTGTGAGTGTTTGCCTAATGTACTGTGTAAGGTTCCTGTACATTTTTACTTGATCTTTGTATATATCGCTCCTTCTTTACTGAGCGAACGAGTCTCACATTTTCTACAGAGTGGGGGAGGGTGCCTTTAAACCAATGTATGTGTTCCTGGTAAGTTATCAGAATTTCTATGTCCACATATGGAAAGTATTCCTCTAGTGTTTCATCTTCAATGTAAGTGTAAAACAATTGTGTGCGTGCATTCACAGCTGGGAATACAACCCAAGAATAGAATACCTCTGTTCTGAATGCTTCATGTGCCTCAACAACGAAGGTTACGTCCCCACCCATTGTAGGAAGGCCGTAATGTAATAATTTTATAGTATATGAATGTCTACAATTTTCTGAAATATTTAGTCTAATTGCTTATTCTTCAATGTCCTCACCTTGTTCGGACATTGTTAAAGGAAAAAGGTAAGTAATTAAATGAATCTATTGAGATAGGGTTAGCACAATGTGGGCAATTTTTTTAACCTACAAGCTTGAATAACTTACAGCTAAAACATAGGATATACCTACTCATCTGAGGAAGATGGTCTCCGGTTTGGAAGTGAATAGGGGTCTCTGAGAAAAGCTCAACCGAATAACTCAGATACACCGTTAAATAAGAAGCCAACCAAGTTGGCGGCGCCTTGTCGTGTAGTTCCACTTATCCATATAACCAGCCCATTTGTTAGACAACATAAACTTTGGGTGAGGTACCTAGACTGATTCCTGGTACCCCCACAGGATATGTTGGCCTAGAGACCAGCTAGCTCACAGTGCCACCATAAGCCCCCCTAACCTTACCAGGGAGCGACTAGTTTCTGGCAGCCACTGAACATGAAAACTCTGACCCCTCAGGGATCATGGAAACAGGTCAGGACCTTGCACTCAGTCACTCGTGCTTACTTGGGCTCAGAGAAATATACAGAACACACAGTGGGGCTTTTTAAATATATTTACTGAACAAACATTATTCTTGTATAGAATACATATGCTGGAATAATCAGTATGCAGATGCAGATGAAAGTGATTACAAGCACCAAAAGCATAGATAGATAGTAGATACAGTTCTACCATGGTGCTAAAACAGTGTATACATCAGGCATATAAAACAGGCAGTATTCAGGCGTACTCCTCCTATGCAAATACTACTCTAAGTGTACCTAGAGTGTGTGTAGGTGTGAAGCCAAGAATTCCCCCAAGTGATGATCCAACCCCATTACCTAATGGGAGAGAATGTAGGAACCCGTAATGGTTATGAACTGAACACCCCCTCACGGAAATATCAGACCACTGCGTGGTGAAGGCATGCAGGGACCCTCGGTGTCAGTTAAAGTGCCTCCTCTACTAATCTTTAGGGATGCTCTTTATTTATAATAGAAAGCAACCTTGCAATGTGAGTATAGATTAGCGACGTTATGGATCTGCAGAAAGCCCTGTTGCCCCGAGGATGAAGATAGAATGACATTTATACATAGTGTGTAGAAAGGCCTTGTACATGATGTTCAAGGCTTCGTGATAATGTACGACTCTAGATGTGTTAACAAAGTAGTTTCGGAGAAACTAATCCAACATTGTTGTGCACTCAAATATGTGCAAAAGGTCACTGCAGAAATGTTATTGTGAAAGATAGGACAATGTAAGAAATGAGCCGCTTTGCTACATGGGCCTAACTCGGGCACATAACACCGCCTGGTCTTACAGTGCTGCAGTGTATTTGCACAGTTCAATTTGAGGGTGCATCAGGAGCAGTGGTGGAGTTCACTGCAGATGTGTCAGGTTGTCAGTAGCACAAGAAAGATTAAACACACTACTAACCTTGTCCTAGCAGCCAGCGGGGACGATGTTGTGTAGAGAAGCCTCTCTCCTCACCTGAGCGCTACTCCCCACAGTATGGTGAACACAGCTATGGAAAATAGCACCCCGGGGAAAAGGGAAGGGGACAAAATAATAAAAGGTACTGCCGGGAATTCTTGCTTCCTAGGTCTGGTCTAGGTATATTGAATTCTCTTCCTTTCATAATAATGCACTGCATAGAAAATAAACGAAAAACAAGAGACAAGCATGAAATGTAAACACAAATAGCCACATACTAGATTAGTCAATATGTTTTCATTCTCCCAACTGACAAGAAGCCCGGCAGTGATTTATAGGATCTCTCAGTAATGACAGGATAATAAGCTTCCTGTTACTGAATGGACTAGTCAATAGCTAAGTTAAAGGTGAACCAAAGTCAAATGAAAAGCCAGTCCAACGCTGTTCAATTCACAGCTGGTAATAGTGTACACAAAGGAAAGGTTCCGAACGCTGTATATTCAGGCACAGCGTATTTTCAGTGACAAGCCCCACATGGTTCTGGGAGCCACTGGAGGGTCTGTAGCAAGAACGCACTGCGTACGTACAGCACACTCAACCAAAATCAAAAACAAATGTGGAAAGGGAAACAAGAGAAGAGCTCCGGCACTTCTCCTTCTCGAAAAAATCACGGTACCTGAAATGTTCCCCCGCGGGGTCACGGGTCAATCAGTCAGGCAAAGTTCAAAAGAAGCATGCGAGTGCTTCTCGGGTCTCACATATTCCTTTGACCACACCCCAATTAAAACTGCAGCAACTAATTCCTCCAACGGGGAGGAAACATCCGCTCTCTTCAAGGCTCCGGGCGAGATTGTTAAGCACTATTCCACTGTAAAGGAAGTGCTTATAAGGGAGGCGTTTCTTACGGGCGGCAGTTCTGTTTTGTTCTGAGAGGCCCAGCTGCTTTCTGGGTAATGTAGTGTAGCTGGCTCCCATACCATTTATACCGCTGCCCATGCATATAGGCAGGAAGCCTATGATGTGTGCACACCTGCCTTGCCTTCTTAGCATGTAGGATCACGACAGAACCCCCTCTCAAGGATCGCCGACTTGGCAGTCGTCCAGGCTTTCCTTGATTATCTGCATGAAAGCGTTCTAAGAGGTCAGGGCAGTGGAGATTCTGTACGGGTTCCCAAGTTCTGTCCTGCACTCAAAGACCTTTCCACTCTACTAGACACTGTAATCTCCCTCTTACCAGACGGGAATCTAAGCGTTTGTGCACTTCGTCCTGTCCATCAATCTCCATAGGGAGAGGACGTTCAGGTAATCTCATGCTAACGGCAGGGTTGGAGTAGGGACACGTGAAATACTGGGTGTATGCGCCATGACTTGGGTAAGGATAACCTCATAGCTACGGGGTTGATGGCTTCTTTGAAACTGTAGGGACCAATGTATTTCGGTTTTAACTTATCCACTCCCTTAAGGTATAGGTTTTTTGTTGCTAGCCAAACCTTGTCCCCCACTTTGTAAACGGGTTCCTCTGTTCTTTTCCGATCAGCGAAGCGTTTTTATGCCGATTGTGCTATGGCAAGATGTTGTTTTGCATCGAGCAACACAGCCCTAAGATGTGCGTGATGTTCATGAACGCTCGGGAGTCTGGATTCGACGGGCTACTCAAAAGGGAGCATGTTGGGATGGTGCCCTGTAAAGACAAAAAAAGGAGAACACCCAAGCGTGGAGTGTACAGCGTTGTTACAGGTGAACTCAGCCATCCACAGCAGTGTGACCAAGTCCGTGGTGTTTTGAAGCGTGAAACAACGAAGATATTGCTCCAATGTCTGGTTTAAGCGTTCTGTTTTCCCATCTGTTTGGGGGTGATAGCTGGTAGATAGCCTGGCGTGAATGTCCATCGTTTGACATAATTCCCTCCAAAATCGAGAGGTGAATTGCGCTCCTCTGTCCGTAATGAAAATGCTGCGTATTCCGTGGGCTTTAACCACATGCTGAAGGAAAACGAGGGCTAGTTCAGAGGACATAGGCAAACCCTCCAAAGGTATGAAGTGTCCTATCTTGGTTAAGTGATCCACAATCACCAAAACTACTGTGTACCCCTTACAGGGGGGCATTTCCACGATGAAATCCATTGACATGGTATGCCAGGGTGGAGGAGGGATAGGTAAGGATTGCTGTAGACCCGTTGGTTTGGAGTGACCGGCTTTTCCCTGCGCACACACAGAGCAATTCTAGAGGTACTCCCTGGTGTCTTTCCTCAACGAAGGCCACCAAAAGGAACGGCAATAGCCTTGTAGATTCCCATGTGTCCTCCTAACATTGAATCATGAGCCCATGTCAGCACTTGTAACTGCAAATCGTTGGTTGGCACATATAAAGCATGATAATGGTACAATAGGTCATTGTTCTCCACTCAGTGTTCGGGATCTTCCTGAAGCCAGGCCAGGACATCGACGATGGCCAAGGATACTCTGACGTCCTCTAGAAAATCCATTGAGGTGAGTAGTGCAACGGTTTGGTTCTGAAAAGCCCCCTTATTGAGGATCAAAGGTGGATCGGGGTTCTCTGATATCATGCCATCCTCTAGGTCTTCAATGTGTGATAGGGCATCCGCTTTTCCGTTTTGTGGTACCGGTCGGTACTTGATAATGAAATCATAATCAGAAAAGAAAAGAGTCCATCGTAGTTGTCGTGGTGTTAGGGCCTTGTCGTCTTTAGAAACAATAGGTTTTGGTGGTTGGTGTAGATCTCAATGGTGTGTTGTGCACCCAAGAGGTAGTGCCGCCATTCCTCACAAGCTCTTTTTATCGCCAGTAATTCCTTGTCGGAAATAGAATAGTTCACTTCACTGGGGGTGTTTTTTAGAGAAATATGCCACAGAGTGTAGTTGACCTGTTTTGGGGTGTCGCTGTGACAACACACCTATGGCATACTGAGAAGCATCCGTTTCCACAATAAAAGGGAGAAGAGGGTCTGGATGCCGCAAGATGGGAGGTTGGGTGAATCTTCTTTATAATACATGGAAGGATTTTTCTGCCTCTTCCCCCTAAACAAAAGGAGTGTTTTTTCTCAGTAAACATGAAATGGGGTGTATGATCCTTGAAAAGTCTTTTATAAAACGCCTATAATAGTTGGCAAAGCCCAGGAAGCTCTGTACAGATTTCACGTGATGTGGGGTTTTCCACTGAGTGATTGCCTCAACCTTTCCTCTGTCTATCTGGAAACCATGAGCGTTGATTACGTAGCTCAGAAAGGCTACCTCCTGGACATGGAATAAGCATTTTTCCAGCTTGGCATACAGTGAATGCCGTTGCAGCCTGTCCAATACTGCCTTAACATGTGTTACATGTTCCTGGAGACTAGACGAATAGATAAGAATGTTGTAAACCACATAGAATGTATCCAAGAATCCCCGTAGAACTTCGTCCATAAAATATTGGAAAGCCGCCGGGGCGTTGCAGAGCCCAAAAGGCATTACCCTGTATTCAAAGAGCCCAAATTTTGTCCGGAACGTGGTCTTCCATTCATCTCTGCTTTTCACCCTCACCAGATGGTAGGCGCCCCTCAGATCTAGCTTTGTGAAATAATGAGCCCCCTTGAATTGGTCCAAGAGCACAGGAATCAGGGGTAGTGGGTAGTGATTCTTTACGGTCACACGGTTGGTGGCTACATAGTCGATGCAAGTCCTTAGCTCATCGCAGTCTTTCTTAGGGATGAAAAAAAGAGGGGATGAGGCAGGTGAAGAGGAATGCGCGATGAAACCGGATGCCAAGTTTTCCTCAAGGTAAGTTTTCAGATAACGTGTTTCGGGTTCCGTCAGGGCGTACACTCTACTACACGGAATATCTGCTCCAGGTATCAACTCGATGCGGCAGTCATGTACTCGATGGGGAGGTAGTTGGATTGCCTTTTGTTTGTCAAAGAGAGACTGGTATTCTCTGTAGTCTTCGGGCAATGTGGTTGAACTGCTACACCATTCTTGTGTACAGGCGTTTGCCAGTAAACACGCCTGTGTGCCTGAGGTCTTTTCTGGAATGGCTGCCTTCCTGGTGCACTGCTCTTTACAATAGTCAGAACTCAAGGAAACAGTGTGAGTCGCCCAGCTCACGGCAGGGTCATGCAAGGTCAGCCATGGCATTCCTAGTATTAGCCGAAACTGGGGGACGTCAATGAGGTCACACTGAATATATTCATAGTGATCAGTCCCAAACTGCATTAAAAGGGGAGTGGTATGACACGTGACTGGACCAGACGTCAGTGCTGATCCGTCCACCGCCTTCATGATTTTGGGGGTCTTCTTCTTTTCCCAGGAAACACCAATGTTCTGGGCGTACTTCTGGTCCATGTAATCTCCCGTCGCACCTGAGTCTAGTAAGGCATCCACCTCAAGAATGGTATTCACCTCAACCCAAAGAGAGACGCCAACATTCAGATGTGCCACTGCTGGTTGGATAGTGTTGGCGATTACGGAAGAGATCGATATGCGTCGTTCCCCCGAACCAGAGATCTCATCCTGACTCGGGCTGTTCAGTTTTCCAACGTTTCTCTTGTTCCCAGTGTTGCTTGTGCCCGTGGAGAGGTAGTTGGTTCTGGGAGCTGGGCCCTAGCACGGAACTCTTGTATGAAATGTCCTCCTTTTCCGGATTACAAACATAGTTTCATTTTCCTTCTTTTTTCTCGTTCTTCCGTGGTGAGGGGACCTCGGATACCCCCTATCTGCATCGGTTCAGATCCATCTGAGGTTTTAGAGTAATCTTCGATGGGAGGTTTAGCTCTGGAGTAAAGAAAACGCGTTTCTCCTCTATTCCTGTCTCCTCTTCCCTCTTGTAGTCGGTGGTCTAGTTGTACCGTGAGATCTATCATTTCTTCATAGGTCGAGAGCAGTTGTACCACCTGTGAAAGGACTTTCTTTAGTTCTCTCCGTAGCCCCTGGCAAAATAGAGTGGCTCTCTTCTCTTGAGGCCAGTCAGTTTCCACAACTAGGCAATTAACCCCTTGAATGCTCATGATGAGGTCAGCTCGTCACGAGCAACGGCGCTCCGGTGCTCACGACGAGCTTTGCTCGTCATGGCCGCGCCCGTTCCGTGGAACGCTCGCATGCTGGGCTGATTCCCCTGCAGTGCTGAGTGTTCCATTGGAATGGGTGTGGCCATGACGAGCTCAGCTTGTCATGAGCACCGGAGCGCCGTAGCTCATAAAGAGCTGACCTCGTCATGAGCACCGGGGCGCTGTACGTGGCCCCCCGCCCCCAGCACAGCAGGGGAATCAGCCCCGCACTGAAGGGGTTAAACGAGGTTATATAAGTCAACAAGTCCTGAGACCCCTGTCGTAGAGTGAGTAGTTCACGATCCAGAGACATCATGTGGGACTTTCGATCAAACAATTTTCTCATTTCCAGACAAAAGTCCGGGATTCTATGCAACACAGGGTTGTTTCGTTCCATCAATGGTATTGTCCAGCTTGCAGCGTTCCCCCCCATGTAGGACATCATGAAGGCCGTCTTAGCCGCTTCATCCTGAAAGACTGCAGGTTTACACAAGAAGTGTAGCCGACATTGGGTGAGGAATGTTTCAAATTTCTTTGGAATCACCCTAGAATCGTTCCAGAGGTGCCAATGGGATTCTGGTATTCTGAATGACATGGACGGTCGGTGTGGAGTCAGTGGTTGGTGGGGGACCAGGAGAGGCTGCAAAGAATCCACCCCTTGTGTGGCAACAGAGTAGGATGGGTATACTGTTTGTACTGGAGGCGGAAGAGTTGCTTCCCTAACGTAAGAACTGGTCCCATGACCGTTACATGATAGAATTGCTACTTCACTGTGTAACGTGCCCATTTCTTTTCTGAGGTCCTGATTTTCTAAACAAGAGGTTTGTACCTCCTGCTGCAGAGCCGTTAGACTCTCCAACAGCGAGGTCAAGACCACATTGGTGTCCATCGTCCGGGCTGGGCGTCCAACTTGGGCTTGAAAATCTGTCAGGTTGTCAGTAGCACAAGAAAGATTGAACACACCATTAATCTTGTCCTAGCAGCCAGCGGGGATGATGTCGTATACAGAAGCCTCCCTTCTCACTTGAGCGCTATTCCCCACAGTATGGTGAACACAGCTATGGAAAATAGCACCCCGGGAAAAGGGAAGGGGACAAAATAATAAAAGGTACTGCCAGGAATTCTTGCTTCCTAGGTCTGGTCTAGGTGTATTGAATTCTCTTCCTTTTATAGTAATGCACTGCATATAAAACAAAAGAAAAACAAGAGACAAGCATGAAATGTAAACACAAATAGCCACATACTAGAGCAGTCAATATGTTTTCATTCATTCATTGATTTATAGGATCTCTCAGTAATGACAGGATAATAAGCTTCCTGTCACGGAATGGACTAGTCATTAGCAAAGTTAAACGTGAACCAAAGTTAAACGTGAACCAAAGTCAAATGAAAAGCCACTCCAACGCTGTTCAATTCACAGCTGGTAATAGAGTACACAAAGGAAAGGTTTTGAACGCTGTATATTCAGGCACAGCGTATTTTCAGTAACATGTCCCACACGGTTCTGGGAGCCACCGGAGGGTCTGTAGCAAGAACGCGCTACGCACGTACAGCACACTCAACCAAAATCATAAACAAATGTGGAAAGGGAAACAAGAGAAACGATCCGGCGCTTCTCCTTCTCAGAAAAAACACGGTACCTGAAATGTTCCCCCGCGGAGTGACGGATCAATCAGTTAGGCAAAGTTCAAAAGAAGCACGAGTGCTTCTCGGGTCTCACGTATTCCTTTGACCGCACCCCAACTGAAACTGCAGCAAATAATTCCTCCAGCAGGGAGGAAACGTCCGCTCTCTTCAAGGCTCTGGGCGAGATTGTCAAGCACTATCCCACTGTAAACGAAGTGCTTATAAGGGAGGTGATTCTTACGGGCGGCAGTTCCGTTTTGTTCTGAGAGGCCCAGCTGCTTTCTGGGTAATGTAGTGCAGCGGGCTCCCATACCATTTATACCACTGCCCATGCATACAGGTAGGAAGCCTATGATGTGTGCACACCTGCCTTGCCTTCTTAGCATGTAGGATCGCAACAAGATGTATCGTTGAAGGCGCTCAAGCTCCATGAACATCAAACCTGAAAAGACTGAGGATGACACTGATGAATGGGAGTCTTCCTTGAAGGCGATGATGCTTCCAAGTGCCTGCTGGTGGACAGCTTCAGACTTCCCTCACTTGCCAGGATTCCACTCTCCCAGGAATTTCCTGTTGCGCCTCTGACCTCCATTCAGGCATGCTTGTCAGGGTCGGTCACTTTGTGTGACATGGTCAATGCTGAGCCAACAGTGGCCATTCTGTGCATTGGGTGGCCAGCTGGCATAGCCTCTTCCATTTAGCAATGCTTCTTTTCAAGAGGTATCTCTGTCCCCATCCCTTGCCTGCGCTGTCAGGTTTCCGGGTGCGGCCCTCTACGCACCTCTGACTTCACGCTCTTGGTCCTTTTTTATGGGTGCTCTCTTCTGGCGCTTGGCTTGCCTGTTCTGGCTTGCGTTGGTGCCCATTCACTGGGGCGTGTGGTGCAATTTCCTCATTTGCAGTGGTGTCAGACAGCCACTGGGGGCGCACATTAATCGCGCAATCTCCTTCTACCTTTCATGAGCTTACTGCCTTGAGGCTTTGCTGCGTGGGGCTTGGCAGCCTCCAGTTCCATTGTCATGGCTGTCACTTGACTCTTCGCAGCTCTCTTGGCTGGGGCAGGATTGAGCTTCTTGTGGGGTTTGACAGTCTCTTGCTGGGTATAAGTTGCTAGTGTTCCTCTTGCACCACTCTGGTGCAGTTGTGCATTGTTTCTGTGCCCTCTTGTTTGTGTGTGTGGTAGTGTGGCTTAGCTTTTCAAAAACGTAGCTCCGTCAGCTACCTCAGGCGTGTCACTGGGTGCTGCCACCATTTCCACTATGGGCCACAGCAGCCTTCTGAGTGCGGCTGGCCATTTCTCTGTAATGTGCTTACTTGGTTCGGGTACAGTCCCACACATGAATGCTAGGTGGCACTGCTTTCACTGCAGGAGGCCACGGCAGCAGCTTTCTTCAGGCTGTGGGCGTTAATCTTGTGCATCTTTAGAATGTTCAGTGCAGGAGAGGGCCCAGTCTCACAGCAAGCAGAGTGCCGCACTTATCAAACTCCAGGTATGACTGCCTCACTTGCACATCAGCCCTTAGTGTGCTTAACGGTTCTGGTCTCGGCAACCCTATGGCAGCCTCACTCACACTATGGGCTGCATGGGGGATGGAGCTGCAGATGTGGAATCCTCCAATGCCTGGTCTCAGAACACCACAGGCACGGGGAGGCTGCAAGGCTGCAGTTGTGCCTCTTCGAGAGGGGTATGACCGCTGTGGGAGTGGTCTTTTCTCCCTCAACTCATATTTCAGGAGAACGGTGTTTTTACAAACTGCCTTACTTGCTGCTGGTACCTCGCCTCACAGCACTTTCATGGTGAGCAACTAGATGACAGGTGGCATGCAGCAGTCTCTTGCTTGTCTGTTCTGGGAGCTGCAACACAGCCTCAGTTGGCCTTATTTTGAGGTCACTTCTCCCTCTTCTTTTTGCCAGGACCAAAGGTTAGTAGACCCGGGGCAGTAGACAGTCAGGCCATGGGCAGTGGGGAGGCACAACGCAAGCTCAGACGTGCAGGTGCTGCAACTGCGCACTTCAAGCAGTGCAAGCACCTTATACTGGTGGTGGCAATTCACCCACTTCGCTGTCAGCGTAGTCTCTCACCCCAGGCCACGCTGGGACAGCAGCTGCAGTTATGGGGGCCACACGATGCAGGAACGGCCAGGTCGGCTTGTCTCCTTACCACAACCTCTTCAGTTTGGGCATCAGCAGGCAGCCGGCGTACCTCTTGTTCAGTGGCAGGGCTGGTGCTATTTTCTCTCTCACTGCAGACACTTGGGTTGCCAGAGGTCGGTGTAATTTTCTCTACCCACACAGGCGCTTTCAGCAGCAATGGGGGCTTTCTCATCTCTTGCTATGAGGGTCAGCAACGTCGAGGCACCTTGAGCGCAGTGCTTGCTGAGACGCTTCACCCCCTGTTCACAGCTCTCGGCCACTGGCAGCAGGTGCAGGACTGGCCTACACTTCCCCCCCATTAAGAACAGCAAAGTAGCTGCCAGCAAACATGCAGGGATCTGCCCACTCATTGCCATTGTAGAGTAGTGGGCTCTAGGCCTAGATAATTATAAATGATGCACGCACACACAGTAGTATGGTACTAGCAACTGGCCCAGGGCACATGCGCCCGGCCCTTTTTCATTAGAAGGTCACCCAACTGGGCACACCTGTGATGGGTGGGTGTGGGGTAAGTGTGGAAGCCAGCCCTCGAGAAGTGGCTGGTAGAAACATTAAATGTACACTTGAACGTGTCCTGCTAGACACTACAACATACATGTTAAAAATGTTTTTTAAAAATGCCTCATATATCAAAATCTTTTAGGTAACTAGTTTTTTTCCACAGTCTACCACTTCTGGTAGTGTAATCACTTTCAGCAGTACACTCACTGCTGCCACAATCAACCATAGTTTCTAGTACAGGATCCGACCTAGAAACATTAGAACCCTGCAGTAAACTAGAATTGGTGAAATTTCATCCTGACGTATCACAAAAGGTTATCATCAACAGTACAAGTCAGAATGTGACCTGCAGAAAAATTTCCACCCAAAACGATCTGTGCTGGAGATAGCAACAAGTTATAATGTGGTTGCAATTTACTTTTTACAGTAGAGCTTTGAAATTCATTCAGAGTTACAAGATTTCTTTTTGCCCACCAACGCCTGTCTTTCAATTGAACAGTAGCGCGTGCAACCTTAAAAACTTTGAAGGGCCCAAGAAATTGAAAATCAATCTTAGATTTTCTTGGTCTCGTATCTTTTAACATGACCCAAGCACCAACATTTATTTCTTTACAAAACACAAGTTTGTTGGAATCATAATACATCTTCATCCTTTCCTGACCAGCTTTTACCCAAGATCTAACACTATCCAGATCCAAATGTCCCTGAACATATGTGTCAGATTTGTTCTCCAACCATGTTGGAAATAAACCAGTGCTAAGTTGCCTGCCATGCAAAATGAGGAAACCCCAGTAGTAGTATGAGGGGTATTATGATATGCCCATACTTTCCTTTGGACAAAATTCTTCACAGACTCACCACATGTTGTGTTATGTTATTGAACTTATATCACGCACGAATCACCGGGGGGCATCTCGGCGCTTTCCTCGATCACAGCTGGAGAGCAGAGTGGCAGGACAGAAATTAGGGCAATTAAAACAGGTGAGCGTTGAGGTGTTTCCTAAAGACATATAAGAGGAAATTCCACGCAGGGCCACTGAGAGACTATTCCAATATTTAGGGGCTAAATAGGAAAAGGCCCTACCCCCTGACCTGCTGAGCTTGATGCGTGGCACATAAAGTAATCGCATCGAATGAGATCTCAGCGCCCGGGTGGGTCTGTATCTTTCCATTTTCTTTTGCAGATACACAGGACCTAAGCCCTGAAGCGCAGAGAAAGTCAAACAACAGACCTTGAAAAAGGACCTTTGTTTGACTGGAAGCCAGTGGAGGGATTTCAGCAAAGGCATAGACGGGGTGCCGGCTGGTTGATTCAGAACCAGTCTGGCAGCAGTGTTCTGAATAACCTGCAACTTTCTCAAGTGGGATACTCCGACCTCGGCTAGCAGGGTGTTTCCATAGTCTAGCCGGCTAATGATCGTCGCTTGCAAAATGAGGAAACCCCAGTAGTAGTATGAGAGGTATTATGATATGCCCATACTTTCCTTTGGACAAAATTCTTCACAGACTCACCACATGTTGTGTTATGTTATTGAACTTATATCACGCACGAATCACCGGGGGGCATCTCGGCGCTTTCCTCAGTCACAGCTGGAGAGCAGAGTGGCAGGACAGAAATTAGGGCAATTAAAACAGGTGAGCTTTGAGGTGTTTCCTAAAGACATATAAGAGGAAATTCCACGCAGGGCCACTGAGAGACTATTCCAATATTTAGGGGCTAAATAGGAAAAGGCCCTACCCCCTGACCTGCTGAGCTTGATGCGTGGCACATAAAGTAATCGCATCGAATGAGATCTCAGCGCCCGGGTGGGTCTGTATCTTTCCATTTTCTTTTGCAGATACACAGGACCTTGGCCCTGAAGCGCAGAGAAAGTCAAACAACAGACCTTGAAAAAGGACCTTTGTTTGACTGGAAGCCAGTGGAGGGATTTCAGCAAAGGCAGTGACGGGGTGCCGGCTGGTTGATTCAGAACCAGTCTGGCAGCAGTGTTCTGAATAACCTGCAACTTTCTCAAGTGGGATACTCAGACCTCGGCTAGCAGGGCGTTGCCATAGTCTAGCCGGCTAATGATCGTCGCTTGGGTAAGCGTCCTTCGATGAGTCATGGGAATATAGGGGAGGATTTTTCGCAACAACTTTAACCTGAAATAGCAAGCCCCGGCTATTGAGGATATGTGGTCTTGCATTGAGAGGGTTTGGTTCAGTTTGATGCCCAGATTGTTAACACTCTGTGCCAGCACAGGAGGGGCCCCGAGTTGCGTAGGCCACCAGTCCAAGGTCCATGACTCTCCTGCCTTGCCCAGAGGCATTACTTCAGTCTTGCTTGGATTGAGCTGAAGATAGTTTTTTTCCATTCAGTTGGAAATCTCCAACATACCTGTACAGAATCGGCGTCTATCGGCCTCTCTATCTGGTCCACAGTTGAACACCAAATGGGTGTCATCGGCGTATGACACCGTTTCGAACCCCAGGGCTTCCACCACCTTAGCCAATGGCACCATATAGATATTAAAAAGGGTGGGATATGAAAGAGCAGTTTAGTTTCCCTCTGCAAGTACACGCTTGGCCCTCTCAACAGCACCATTAGCTTATGGCATGTACAATGCTATATTGTGAATTTGATGCCCTTCTTTTTAAAAATAACTCCATCCTTTCAGAAATTAACTGGACAGCATTGTCAGTAACCAGTTCCTCAGGATAGCCTTCCAAAGTAAACATCTTTTCCAGAAAATTGAATAACAACACTAGGTTCTGTTACAAAATCATATTAAATACTCTTTGAGTTGTCTGTGAGCACTATTAAGAATTTAGACCCATACCTGGGGGCAACTACTATAGGGCACTGTATTCTAAATCGGTGGTCAAAGCTTTGTCGGGACCCACCAAGACCGCGGTACGTCTGTGGCAGGACGCAACTAGTTCGATGGGATGGAAAGACCACTTGACTCGAGCGACCCCGCTTTTTGGGTCTGATAAACTTGGCAAACTATGGAAGACCAAGGGGTTCGATAAATGGGACCTCATTGGTATTAGTAAGGTGGGAGACCTCTGGGTCAAGGATCGGGTAAAATCGTTTGAGTTGTTACAGAAGGAGTTTGAATTAGGTAATTCGGAGTACTTCCGTTATATCCAGGTTCGCCATGCTTTGAGGTCGGTTTTCCCAGTGGGGGAGGTAATTCCGGAGTCGTCCCCGCTCGAGGATAGATTGTTGGATGGCCATGTGCCTGATAGTACTATCTCCCTGGTCTACAAAAAACTAATAAGTGATAGGTCAGACCTCCTTTTGCATCTCCGTTACTTGTGGACCCGTGACGGTCTTGAGCTGGATGACGAGGACTGGCAATCTGCGATCTCCTCTCCTAAGGAGGTCGCGATCCCAGCTCGACTCCGGCTGGTTCAGCTTAAGATTCTTCATAGGATATACGTCACGGGCCCCCGTTTGGTTCGCATGGGATTTTCTGAGGCGGTTCTGTGTAAACGAGGATGTGAGCAGATGGGGACATTTCTCCATATCATTTGGGAATGTCGTGAGGTTGTCGCCTTCTGGAGCGGGGTGCATGATGTCATGAAAGAGGTGACGGGGGTTGCCCTCTTGCCGGAAGCTAGACGATGTTTGCTGAATGTTTGGGAACCTACGGATTATAATGCAGCTCAGACACAGTGGGCGACCTTAGGGGCCATGATTGCCAAGCGAGACATTGCTCAATTGTGGGGATCGCAGAGGCCACCTACAGTTGAAGTATGGAAGGTAAACATGGACTGGTGCATGTTCAGGGAAAAATCAGTGTACTTGGCCCGGGGCAGACCCCGGAAGTGGTGTAGAGTGTGGGGACCCTGGAATGGCTACCGTGGAG
Organism: Lissotriton helveticus; assembly: GCF_964261635.1. Classification (NCBI taxonomy): domain Eukaryota; kingdom Metazoa; phylum Chordata; class Amphibia; order Caudata; family Salamandridae; genus Lissotriton; species Lissotriton helveticus. The sequence goes on from NC_136059.1 coordinate 1,569,034,326, forward strand.
ATATATGTACACCACCCATAGTAGATAACACGGAGGTCCCACTTTCCCCCTGACCCCGCATTCTGACGATTTTGTTGTATGTGCATTGATTTTGCCCCTGTCCCCCCCCCCTCCCCCTCCTATACATTGACTGCTGATTTTGTTGTATTGTCTTTTCCTCCCCACGTTCGGACTTGGTACTGTATATAATGTATCTTTTTGCCTTGTGGTTTATATATTTTTCAATAAAAAGAAATATAAAAAAAAAAGAATTTAGACCCATCCAACAAAACAGACATGGATCCAAATCTAGAACAACTTTATACCCTGGGGCCTGAGGCAAAGGAGTGCAAATTAGAAGAGTTTCCTTCACTTTTCCATGCTTGTTGTAAATGATACATTCTTGACACACACACACAAATTAGCCTACATCTCTGTCTATCTAGGGCCATCAAAAACAAGATCTTAAGGATTTCTTCATGGCAATAGATCCTAAATGTCCTCTATGTGCAGATCTATAACTGTTGCCCTTAAAGTTATGGGAACTACAAATTTCCCAACACATAGTAATATACTTGACTCCACAGTTATCAGAGAGTTGACTAAGACATTACAAATCACCCTATAGATGTTTAATACTTGGCCATCTTTGTTGCACAAATTGCTTTCCTTAATACCTTATCCTCCTGACATGCCTTATTCCATTCTAACTCTGAAACGACACCCTGATAGCTATCTACGACATCCAGACTAGCAACTACACATTAATTCCCTATTAGCTCTTTATTAAGGGATCCACTATACTCCCAAATAAGAAAACAGGATAAAAAGTCTGCTCTAGCATTGGTGCTACCAGGAATATATCTAACAGGAAAGTTGTACTCCTGTAATTTTGACAATATTCTGATAAGTCGTGATGATGCTGAGGATGTGCCTTTGTCTCCTAAATGAAAAATAAGGGGTTTGTGATCAGTGCATAGAACAAATTAGGTACCCCACGTGTAATTTTCTAAACTTTTCAATTGCCCAAACACATGCAAGTGCCTGCCTTTCAATGGTACTGTACTGTCTCTCCACATCATATAACACCCTGGAGGCAAAGGCAATAGTGGCCTCAATACCATCTACATGTCGACACAAAATGGTGCCAAGACCTACTGCACTAGAATCCACTGTTATAATGCATAGCTGACCACTAATGTAGGATTTTAAAGCTGCAACTTGACAATAAATCCTTAATCTCCCAAAAAACGCTCTGTTCATCCAGACCCCACACAAATTTTTCTTTCTTTCTAAGCATCCTTTCAGTGGTTCCATAAGGGTGTCATATCATATTCACAAACAAATAATAATCACTTAACCCTAAAAAGGATTTAAATTCCTCTTTACTGCTAGGAGGAGAAACCTCCCTTAGTGTTTTAAGTAAGTCCTCTTTGAGTTTAACACCATCAGCGGTTATGCAGTGTTCCAAGTACTCAAGACTGCTGGTGATAAATATGCATTTGTCCTTTAACACTGTCATACTATGTTTGCAGAATATTTCCAGGACTGTGTTCAAAATGCTATAATGTTGACAGTTTTTGTAAATATAAGAATATCATCTTGAAAGGCTCACACACCAGGTACATCCTTGTAGAGGGTAGACATACGTTTTTGAAATACGGTGGCTGCACTAGCCAAGCCAAACGCAAGTATTTGTAGGCCCGAAACGGTGTAATAAATGAGGCGAGTGCTTGTCACTCTTCTTCAAGTGGTACCAGGTGGTAGGCTGCCTTGAGATGTTTCTAAAGATTGTAACCCCCTCTAAGGTAGGTAGCAGTTAATTTATTTTTTGTAAAGGGTAGCAATCAACTATGAAGTTTTTATTAAAAGAACGTAGATCAGCACATAGCCGAATTTGGCCATTTTATTTTAGCGATAACAACTGCACTGATCCACTCAGTGGCATTGACCAGTTCAATACTCTTCTCCTTATAAAACTGCTCAAGATGTTTACTCAAATAACATAACATAACGTGTATTTGTAAAGCGCACGTATCACCCTAGGGTCTCAAGGCGCTGAATATCAGGTTTCTAAATAATTTCACGCTCAAACCCTTGAACAGTGCCTAAGTTGTCTGAAAACACAGTTGGATATTTAGAAATAATATGTTCAATATTATTATCATTGGTTTCAAGAGACAGGACTGGAACATTTGTGGCCAGTCTTAAAACAATGAAAAGGTTCCCATGATCAATTCAGCCAATGATGTCCCTTCCATTCACAGCCACATACATTTTGTTTTAAATCTCCCTGCCTGAGACATTTAATATTTCTTCGAAAACCCCTATTATCTCTATTTCAGACTCACCATAAGCAATGGCTCTTATGTCAGCTTTTTTTAAGCAAGGTATTGCACCAATGCAACTTGAAAGAATATCTGAGAACATAGTGACAGGCAAACTGGAGTCCACCATGACTCTGATATTGACCTTAACTATTTTAACACAACAATATGGCCCATTCCTCCTGGCTACTAAAGCCACTTCATCTATACAAGATGCATGACTGGTTAACTGTTGATTACTTTCCTGTTGTTCGGTGCCCACAGATAAAATTGTCAAAGAATTCTCATTAACATGGTCATACTGTTGATCTTTATCGGGAAGGCATCTCATTTTAACAGTTGCACTATTTTTACATTCTTTCACCAAATTACACTTTTTTTACATTTAGTTCACCTTTTACCTTGAGCTGGACAACCAGGACTGTTTGCCATATGACTAACGGAGCCACATCTATAACACAGTGGATTTTAAAACTTTGGGTTTGTGCTTGTCCTGTAATTGTTTTACCGTATCCTCACCACCGAAAGGGCCTGACAACACTTTTACTGATTCCAGAGAGCGTTCTATGCCTTTGACAATCTTAAGTGTTTGATCAAGAGTAGGATTATTGACAAATAAAAGGTGTTCCTGAACTTTATTAGAATTATAGTTTAAAACAATTTGGTGTCCAAAATATTGATCTTTGGCATTCTCAAATTTGCAACTGCTAGCCAAGAGCCTAAGATCCGCCACATACTGATGAATGCTTTTGCTAGCAGCTTGCTTCTGTGACTAAAAATGACATCTCTCTAATACAATGCTAATCACATCTGAGAAATGTAAGGACAATCTTGTTTCTGCTTTAACAAACACATTCCACCCTGCAACATCTCCTGAGTCTTCTTCTGGGGATTTAATTTCAGGCAAATTATCAAATATTTTCTGTCCCTCAGTTGCTAAACAATGGTACAAAATAGCAGACTTCCTGGCAGCACTGTAATTATTTCCATCAATAGCAACCAAATAGTTTCTGAAAACACGGATCCAATGTTTTTAACTCCATTTTAGGCTTTCCCGACTCAGCCCAAAAATTAGGAGGTTGTTGCACATTTGCAATTCCAGACATAGCACAACTAACAAAATAAAAGAAGAAAGACAAAAGAAAATAACAGAAGAATGTTACCACTGAGTAATGCCAGGTAATTTGAAAATGAAATGCAGCTCCTTAAAGTAAGGTCTGGAGGATTCTTTGAAGAAAAGGATGGGGGAAAACACCTCAGCCAGTAAATTGCACAGAAACATGTGCATCAGTCTTGGTTGCCTGGAAACCAAAAAGCCAAGACACATGAAGCAGAGTGCACATGCCTGCTTCCAAGCGTAAGTGTTAACTGTAGACAGGCAAAGTTCGGTTGAGGAGCACGCACAGTGCATTTCCTCAACAGTGCATGAGTCTCCGCATACACAGTGCATCTTACAAACAGTGTGCAAGTCTCAACACTGTAGTGCTTCATGCAAGTAATGAGGCGTCTCTGTGTGGCATACGGTCAGTCCCCCAATGAAGCTCCCAAATAGTGCAGTAAACTATCAGGACTCCAAAATGAAGTAAATGGAAGGCACTGCAGCACGGAATTGATCAGCCAAGAACAAACCTGTAGCGGGGATAAACTGCAGACGTGCTCCAAATAGTAAAGAAAAATCTGATCCTCCTGTGAATAAGTTCCTAGTAGTCGCCAACATGTTGAAGTGTGATGGATCCAATAAACACACCAGGTAGATAAATCCAATACTTATTTATTTAAGTATTTATGATCCAAAGTGCAGAGCCCATCCACAAGTGTCCACCCAGTTCGCCGTTCCAAGGTAAACTGCCTAATGGACAACAGTCCTCCAAGGCTGGAACACAGGCTGGAACACAGAACATAGGAGCCCACTTGTTACCTTAAAGACAAAGAATGCAGATTAAGGAATTACCTCATAGTGAGGATATCACAAAATGCTGTTTTGTTATCACCAATTAGCTTCACATACCCAGTTGTCCACTTCTCACTGTTGTAATAAGAGTCTCAAATAATGAGATGGTTCCACGGTAGAATGAAGGTAAGTTAATTATAATGTGTGAAAACTACATTTATTATTGGCCAATTGTTGTGGGTGACCTCCCTATAAACCACACTACTCCGTGAGTAGATCCGGAAGTTTTAGTTGGATCCCCAAATAAGATAAGTAGTGGAGCCCATCCACCAGCATCCTTCCAGCTCTCTGATCCTTCTAACTGACTGCCTAACTGGCAACCTATATTATAGGCAGGAGACACAAAAGGTGGAACGACATTTGAAAGGTGCACATAGCAGAATACAACAATGCATGTCACCCATTTACAAACATGGCACGAGTGACATTATAATAAGAATACAACACATCTCCTCCCTTTACAAGTAACACAAAAACTTACACAGAATTCAAAATAACATAGAAAAGTCTTGCAAATAGCTAGGTGTTTTAGCCATTCTACCACTCCTGGTAGTAATACCATCATTATCGTTAGCTTCCTCAACACAGTTACTGTTACCTTTACTACCAGAATTTGTGACATTAGTGTTGTGGTGTGATGCTTTCCACATTCCAAGCTGTCCAACCTTGGAATGTGGAATCCAACAAGTTTCATATTGGAAGTACTGTTTTGGGTCACTGGCTGATTGGGAGCTGACGAGGGTTGAGCAATAAGCCTTCTTTCTTCAATCATCTACATCTGAGTGGTCTCCTTCACTTGGACAATTTTGGCGACGATCTACGTGATTGCCGACCCTCGGAAGAAACGGACAAGAACCTACGCATAATTAAGACTTTAAAGAAACTGTAAGTAGGGTTTCCCCTTACTCACCAGCGCGGAAAATCCTGCTGCCATTGGTTCATTGCCACATTTCAAGTTCATTTCTTCATTTTAATCAGCTCCAGGTTGTTCTTGTAGCCCGAAATGGTTTTAAGGAAAGTAACACAGTTAAATTGCGCTACAACGTCAGCTGCCTGTCCTACGTTACAGGTCAGGCATAAAACGTACGGACAGCGACGCAAGCTTTTTCACACATTACGAAAACGTGGTGGACATTTTGTTATTTAACAAAAATCGTCACGACATTTGCGAAGTATTCAATGATAAAATAAGTGACAGGCATTTAAAAAAAGAAGAAACGGAAGGCGTTTCATTTTATAAATACAACGCCACAGTTTCTTGCTTTTGAGTTTCCTCGTAGGAGAAAATAAATGCGTAAAGAGTTTCGAAACACAACTACAATGCAAACTTTGACACGCACACAAGATTAATCACTGTTCAAGTGAGAAGAAGATTGCACTTTATGTGTTGAATTTTTAAAGTGCTGTGCAACACTGTGACACACACACACATTGATTGCACACACATTTATTCTGTGTACCAGTTTGACTGTCATCTTTTGTTGAGGGGAATTGCACAAAGTACTATGCAACACTGTGACATGCACACATGATCAATGTGCGCGTCATTCATCTATAAATTGTGCAATACCGTGACACACACATATTTTTTGTGTCTTTCAGGCAAAGATTCCACATCGTATCACACAATAGGGTTTTCATCAAATCGGTGTGCAACACTGTGACACGCACACATTTTATTTTTTTAAAATAATTTGCGTGTCAAATTCTCAACAATTAATCTACTGTGATACGCACACATATCATTTTTCATCATTTTGCGTGTAAATTCCCAACAATTTAAAGTACTGCTGTGACACGCACACACATTGTTATTTTGGTTTTATTTGCATTGTATTGTTAATTTTCTCTTTTTTAAAATGAGCATGCAGAGTATTAATGCCCCACCTCCTTTTCTACAGGTTCCAGGAGATCCTCCCATTCCATGGCGTTCGTGGTATAGGGCTTTTACTAAATATCTGGGCGCTATTGGTGGAAACAGATATTGTGCAGAAAGGAAAAAGTTTTTATTGGAACATAGTTTAGGATTTGAAGGTCAATCTGTATATGAGCATTTACCACCTTATGAGATGAAAGAAGAGGATGATGATATTGATGGATATCAAATAACAGTTGAAAAATTAGAAAAGCAACTTGATGTTTTACCCAGTTTAATTGTTAATAGGCATTGGTTTTTCACAAGAGAACAACAACAAGATGAGTCAATTGTAACCTATGTGGCTGTTTTATGCACATTAGGGGCAGAATGTGAATTTGAAGCTTTCGCTGATCATATTGTGGTCAGGTGTTGGGATAACAAAGTGCAAGAGAAACTGTTGACATAAAAAAATCCTACTTTAAAGGAAGCAATAGATGTAGTAAAAAGTATTGAACTTTCACGTAAGTCTTCAAAAGAATTGACAAAGAAAACAGAGTCTGGAGTGTCTGTATTTAAGGACAGCAGTAAAGAGAATACTAGTTATATTCAAAAGGGCACTAATAATGTTTTCACAAAAAAAAGAGGGCAAAGAAAGTTTTTTCTATCAGAAGAATGTTTCAGGTGTGGGAATCCTAGGCACGTTTTCAATGTTCGTCCCTGTCCTGCTATAAATGTAAAGTGCAGGTTATGTGGCAAGACAGGACATTTTGCCAAAGTATGTCATTCTCCCAAAGAAAGCATCAGAGTTAATTTTATTGTTGATAGTGTAGTTAGTGAGGATTCTACCAATGAACAATTCAAGAGAGATTACATTTTGGTTGTACAGGGAGGTAGTGAGTTGGATTGTATTGACCCGTATGAAGATATTGTGGTTGATGGTAAGACTGTTAGTTTATTAATTAATTCAGGTGCTAGGATGACAGTGGTCACTGATGAATTGTTTAAAAAAAACATGGGGCGACAAACAGTTACATCCTCCGGACAAAAACCCTGTTACGTATGATGGTAGGAAGATAGAACTTACAGGGTATTTTGAGTGTCAATTGATGTTTAAGGAAAAGGTGATTGTATGGAAGGTCTATGTGACAAAGAAAGGTTTGGATGGTATCATCAAGGATTATTCAGAATGACTCTGAGACCTGGTTGGAGAGTTCAAGTATAATTAGACACAGAACACACCGTGTGTGAACAGTCGGGCCCGAAAAATAATGTTGTAAAGTGGATTGAGAAATTCAAGGAAGTTTTTAGTGAAAAGTTGGGAAGGATAGCAGGTTTTAAACATTTGATTAAGGTACAGAGTGGCACCACCCCGGTTAAGCACATACCGAGAAATTACCCTTTTAGTATATGAGAAGAATTGTCACAAGAACTTAGAAAAATGTGTGAAGATGATGTCATAGAACCGATTGAATCTTCCCTTTGGTTATCTCCATTAGTTATTGCACAGAACAAATGTCCAACTTAGAGTTTGTGCAGACCTTAGAAGTCTGAACAAAGTTATTTTGTTGGACTCTCATCCTTTACTATGCATTGATGACATCATTTCTACATTCTCGGGATCAAAAGTGTCCAGTAAGATCGATTTAGCATCCGCATACCATCAAGTTGTCTTGGATGAATCATCAACAGTTTACAGCTTTCGTTTCACCAATTGAAACATTCCAGTTGAAGAGGACGCCATTTGGATTGGCGTCTGCTGCTTCAGTTTTCCAACGTGTTTTGGAAAAAAATTACGTGGAATAAAAGAAGTAGTAACTTTTCAAGATGATATTTTGGTTGCAGGAAAAGACCTCGCGCCTCATGATGAGATCATGGATATGGTTTTGAGTAAATTACAAAAAGCAGGAATTGTGGCAAATCTAAAAAAAAATGAATTTGCTAAAGGGAGCATAGAATATTTGGGTCATGTGATTTCTGAAAAATGGGTTTTACCTAGACCTGGTCTGGTTGATGCTACTTTAAATGCACCATGTCCAACAACAAAGGAACATTTATCATCTTTTCTGGGTGTTTGTGAATTCTATGCAAAGTTTGTCGAAAACTTTTCAGCCAAAACAGTGAACCTAAGGGAATTGTTAAGAAAAAATATTTTTGGGAGTGGTCATCTTTTTTGCCAAAAAGAATTTGAAAATCTAAAAAAATAAATAAGTTCTGCAGAAGTATTAGCACCTTTCGACCCTTTGAGAGAATGTATTATAACTGTGGATGCGAGAAATGACGGTTTGGGTGCAACACTGTCTCAAAAGAAAAGTAATGGAAAAGAAGTCACTGTAGGTTTTGCTTCAAGGTCACTAAAAGAGAATGAAAAACTATTTTCTGTGATTGAAAAAGAGCTTTTAACGTGTTGTTGGGTGGTGGAGAGATTTAAGTGTTGTATTTGGGGAAGAAGATTTGTGTTACAAACAGATCATAAACCATTAGTGAATATTTTAAGTGGAAGTGTCATTAGAGACCATACCCCAAGTCTCTCAAGATTAAGTGCAAAATTGTTGCAGTATGATTTAAGAATAGAATACATCCTGAGAGGGAAAAATGTATGGGCAGATTATCTATCTCGCTCTCCTGTGTCAGTCGATCTTTATCTGGATGAGTGTGATGAAGATTGCGACAAATGTCTTATAGCTTCAATAGATGTTTGTCAGGGACAAGGGATTAGTGAAGAAGAATGGCTATCAAATATGGAATATGATGGTGATTTAGTCATTTTTAAGAAATTTGTGATTGAAGGATGGCCTTAAGAAAGGATGTTACCTCTGCATTTGCAAGTCTTCTCTAAAATTGCAGATGAACTTTATGTTCCAAAGAATCGTATTTTAATGAGGGGTGAGAGGTTTGTTCCACCTTTTGGTCTGAGACTAAGGATTACTGAGATCGGTCATGTGGGACACTTAGGCCAGACGATTACAAAAAGGAAAATTAGAGAGGATTATTGGTGGCCAGCAATGGCAACAGATATAATTAAGAAAATAGAAAAATATGTCAATTGTGCAAATTGTGACAAGAGTATCCAACTCACTGCTACTCTTCCTCTTCAACCGTGTGCTTTACCTGAAGGACCATGGAATAATATTGCAGTAGATTATATTGGTCCATTCAACATCTTACCGTGTTATTTCAAATTTGCCCTTGTCATAGTTGACTATTACAGTAAGTGGTGGGAAGTTGATTTCATGGATGAACCCAACACTGGTTTTGTTTTAAAATCTCTCAAGAAATGATTTCTTAGGGAAGGCTTTCCTAAAGAAATTGTTTCGGACAATGGGGTTCAGTTTATTTCTAGGGAAATGAGAGAATTTTTGGAAAAAAATGTCATAGTACATAAAGGCATTGCTCTGTACCATCCACAAGCTAATGGTTTGGTGGGGAAAATGAATTGCACCTTAGTTGAGTGCATTCAATGGTCTGTTCAGAATTCTGTTCCTGTTCAGGAAGCTGTGGCTAGTATGTTGTGGTTCCATTGTACCACTCCAAATGCCGTGACTGGTAGAAGTCTGTTTGAACTTTTAAGGGGACGGATACCATCATCAAAATTGTGTCCAGCTTGGTTAAGGTCTTATCAGTCTAAAACTGAAAAAAGCAATGCTATTGATGAAGTAATACGCCCCAAAGTATTGTTGTCTCAGAGCAAGATGAAAGATTATTTTGACAACAGACACAAAGTTTGTGAAGATCTTTCAGACATCAGGGTGGGGATTGGGTTCGGATTAAGTTTCCTACTCATGTGGTCAAAGGAAAATCTAAATTCAAGGATCCTGTCCAAGTTGATGCTGTGTCAAAGAATGCTATTAGAGTTAATGGTCATGAGTGGTGGAATAAGAACAGAGTGCACAAAGTTGGGGTCATGAACAGTGAAGTGAGTGTGTTTAATGACCAAAGCGATACGCTTGACAAAGAGGGAACCTTAATCAATTTTCTAAGGGGGTAAAATATGCTGCTCCTGAAGTTCTCCAAAGAGGCAAGAGGTTTGTTCAAGACCCAAAAGATTTTGTGATGTATACAATTTAGGTCTGACTTTGAGGGAATTTTATTCATTGTATCTATTGGTAAAATAGTCAATTCCTCATGTACCTTGCAGAAGCAAGAAGTTTGTTTCTAGATTCTTTATATTATGTTTAGTATAGAGTCAATTATTTTCCTTTATGTGTTTAGTATTTTAATCTTTCAGCATTTCTGTTTTATAAGTATTTGTGAAAGGAGGGAAATATGTTGTGGTGTGATGCTTTCCACGTTCCAAGCTGTCCAACCTTGGAATGTGGAATCCACCAAGTTTCACACTGGAAGTTCTGTTTGGATCAGTTGCTGCTTGGGAGCTGACGAGGGTTGAGCAATAAACCTTCTTTCTTCAATCATCTACATCTGAGCGGTGTCCTTCACTTCGACAATTAGTATTCAACATGCTTTATTCAGATCAGAAGTGTTGGCAACAGGCTTGTTACTAGCATCAATAGGCTGTAAGTGAGGCACACTAACACCCTCCAAACCAGTATCAATGGGTGCTAAAAAAAATTTAGTAGGTTGTTGCAACTTGTCTCTCGCAACAGTACTTTAAAAATCACTTAAGAGAATCAAATTCCTCTTTGCCCACCACCGACCATCTTGTAGTAAGTGTCACTGGAGACAGATAAGTGTAACAACGTCCTTTATAAAAGTACACAACTTCCCCCATGATGGGCAGTGACCGGCCAGCTCAGATCCCAAGAGCAACTGACATGGACAGCTGAAATCTTCACCTACCATTCACTGCCAGCAAGGGCACTTACGATATAAACAATGCATTTTAAGTTTGAATATAAACAGGGCCTGGTGCGGCTTGGGCCCAAGGAGCATAGACGTGCGGGCACTGCCACTGAGAGTAAGCCACAACGCTGTACTACATCACTTTCCTCCTCAAAGAAACAAAAGAAAAAAACTAAAACACAAGACAAATGCTCAAGAAATCACACAACAGAATAGTACCATAACTGATGTGAACTTAAGTCACGGATGGTACTTACTTAATATAACCAGGGACACCTCTAATACATCACGTAGCACTTGAATTTCCCAGGTCTCCTAACCTCACAAGGCCTAGTGCATACTACTGTGGACTGACCACCAGAAAAGTTGTGCACACTGATGTGATCTTCCTTTGCACAACAGTGGTAAAAACATCTAGAATGTTTAGCCATGTAGATTCTGTTGTCATGGTACTTCCCTCAGAACTCAGTAGAACTGGCAGTTGCCGCTGGCTGGTGAGAGGAGCACCACAAATTAAAGAGTCATATCTTAATAAAGACTTTTACATGAATTGACTGCCTCAGATATCCTCCAACATAAATTGGCAATGGGTTGGTGGTCAAGCGGAAACAGGATTCTTCAAGCGTGGATGGGAACCAACGCATTGAAGGCACACAGGTAAGTTGGGCAGTGCACTGTGAGAAGTTGCCTAGTAATAAACTAATTGTGTCTGTGTACCCCGGACGTTACAGGTTACAAGGCAATTTTAAACACATGAGATGAGGCGATAATGCATCTGCAGTTACGCGAAAAATAAAGTGCCCGTGCTGATGCCATTGGATGAGGACTGTCAATGCGAGGAGCGGCTGGTGTGGTGAATGATTAGTGCTCGACTGAAGGAAAGCACAGAGCATCTAGCGCTGCCAACACATTGTGCATTTCAGTAAAAGTGGCAAATTAAAATGACGTGCAGCACAGTATTTCAATCAATCAATCTTTATCTTTATTTCTGCCTCAAAGGCCATACAAGAGCAACATAAATACATAAAAACAGAAATACATTAAAAACAAGATCAAAATTTAAGCCATATAAGAAAAATAGGACTGTATATATTATAATACATTTGAGAATAAAGTATGTTAAAACATTAAATATACAACATGCCACTTGCCCTGGATGTGGTTTCATGACCTGGATGGTGCCGCTTTTAGAGCTGGCATCCTTGGCGTGGTTTCCCCTGACTTTTTGCCTCTGCCTTCTGTATTTTTTACACTGTTCTGGATTTCGTTTTTGCTGGTTTAGATGCTTTGGGCACTTTGCCACTGCTGATCAGTGCCAAAGTGCAAGTGTTCCCTGTGTAAATTGTTATTGTAATTGGCTATCCATGATTGGCATATTTGTCTTACCAGTTGTAGTGTAGTTCCTATATTCCCAATAGGCTCTGCGCATTGGAGTAATATATCCTACCGATGTGACGTAGGACTTATGTCTACTAGGTCTCTATCGAAATATATTAGACTTAATTGTGAGTGCCAGCTAGCTCAGAGATCACTAGAAACGTTCTCGAAAAAATAAGAAGGGATTAGTTTCTAACAACCGCATAAACATGACAACTTTGTTTCCCCAAGATAAAACTGATCTTCAGAGTCGTGGAAACAATAGATAGATATTTTACTCAGTCATTCATGCATGCTTCTTTTCACCAGAGGTGCAGAGACACAGATAGACGGGCGTTTTCAATAAAAGGATTTTTTGAACAGTCTTCTTTCTCAAGCATAAGAAATGAACTGCTACAATCGTAATACTGGTTGCAAAATATAGTGCATACAGTAAAAAGAGTAGAATAAAATAATACTGTAAGAGCATTGTATGGTTCCTGGACCATAGATAAATACATACATAAATAACAGAGGCTAAAAAGTACTCAACTGGTGCTTCTAAAATACACCTACCCCAATGTACCTAACCTAAGCTTAGTACGAGGGAAGAAGTAAGTGAGGTGTAGCATAAATTTAGTATTCTTTGTCAAGAATCTATCCAAGATTTCTCTTAGGGTCTAATCAGCTCCGTACCTTGGTTTAGAATGAAGAGGGTCAATCTCAGGACTCGATTTCCCAACAACCCGCAAGGGTAGCTTGGAAACACTGGAGCTGGATTTCTCGGCAGGAGAAAAGACAGCGTCTCTCTCAGTGCATCTGCTGGAGGGTCGGCTTCCTTCGGCACTTGCTGTAGCAGGATGCGTCGGGCAAGTAGATAGTCGAACTGTTCCAAACAACTGTGTGTTTGCTATGGCAAGTGTTGGCATATTTATGCCTTGAAGGTGCCGAGTTTGACGTAAAGGTGGACATAATAACGTCATCACAGAGTCTCAGTTCTTTGAAAAGTTCATGAGTTCTTGGACAAATCAATATTCAAGCAAGGGGAAGTCCCTACCTGCTGAAGCCGAGTTTTCCAAGAAATCATTGTGGATTTTCGGAACTAGTGGAAGTAGCCCTGCCGTATTTGGACCTGCATGAGCTATGTCTAAATATGGTATGATTTCTATGCCTATAAAAGGATATGGTGATTTATACCTATATAAGGGCATGAATCAGGAAAATTACAGTAGGGTCCTAAAATACTATACAACACCCACTCCACGTTATAATGTTCACCTAAGTTCAAGCACTAAAACATATAACATGTGTTTACAATCCCACCCAAAAATACATATAAAATGCATTTGAAATGGTTGCACATGAAAAATGAGCATTTGTACTGAACACATTTAAAAGCAATGATTTCATTGTAAGCCTATAATATGATATTGGAAATGCTAACTGAATGAATCATGAAATTACATTTATGAAATGGCTCTTAGTTACAGAAAAAAAAATTTAGACCATCCCATAGCAGAATATACAAGTTGTTTTGGATTGTCGATTAGGTCAATATTGTTTCTAGGAAGTATTCAAATAATTCTTGTTCTCTAAGAATAGTTCTACTTTAAGCAGATTGCTTTGTGCCAAAGTTCATTGTGTTTTGGAAAAAAGTCAAATCAAATCGTAGATAAATAGAGTTCCAAAGTTAGAAGCTTTTGTTTTGAAAAAAGTGAAGGTCGAATTTCAGAGTTGAAAGAACGCTGTGTGCTAACTTCAAAAGTTATTCTCGGTGTCAGGAGAAAACATTAAGTTGTCTACGCTGGCAAAGAAATCGTCTACCACAGTAGATGAAATTTGAACCACTCATTAAGTAGATAAATCGTACACAGATGAGAAGCATCGCCATCAGCGTCAGCCGCGTTAGCAATGTTCATCGTAGATGGTACCTGTGCGCCTGTAGGTCGTATCACACCTGGAATTGCCGGTGAGATCTCAATGAATGCCGTCATCAGGATTGGTAGCCGTTGGGGGCAACACAAAACATGAGCCGTTACCGGACCCAGTAAAGGGTCAACATCCATTGGCATTGCCGATGGAAGTGTTAGACAGATATCTAACACGCATTCCTCTCCACAAAGCAGGCATCATAGAACAGGTAAGATGCAATCTTGCCAGATTGGTCTGAATGACAGGAACCATGTGGTATTCAGATCTCTCAAACGAGGCAAGCCAAGCATCTCCTGCTATTCTTTCACAATACTGCATTGCCAGAAGAGCATTCTCCATGGTAATTTGGGTATCGCTGGGGACTGGACTTGTCATAACAAAGCAGAAGAAATAAAAATAGTATCCCTGCTACGAGTCCCAAGATGAGAGGCAGGCCACCGAACACAGAATGCACGAAGTTAGGAAAAATGCCCAGGACTGCTTCAAAGGGTGCTAACAGTCCCGAAAAAATCGTCTTAAATACATGTACCGCTGGTATCAGACATGTTTAAGATATGACCTAACATTTCTACGAAATGTATGGGGCAGTTTGTTGATAATAATGCATGTAGCTCTGCAAAGGACCTTGCAACTTGCAGATCATACGTCTCTCTGGACGAGGTCAGTGGCACAGTTTTTTTTTAAAAGAATGGCTTTCATTCTGCTTAAAGTATCAATTCGTATAGAAGAGATGTTCAGTGAAGGCCATAGTGGCGACTCCCCGTCTGTCTTAGTTTTTTGAAACAATACTTGCATACAACAAGTGACTCTGGCTGACACACTAACCAGATAGGCTGTCCCTGGCATCATTCCACAACAGCTGTGATGGATGTATGACTTTACAACGCATACTTTTACAACGCATGCCTTTACAACGCATTTTTTACAACGCAAGTACCTTTACAACGCATGTTTTTACAACGCATACCATTACAACGCGAAATAATAATACTAATGAAAAAGTACCATTGCAACGCAAACAAATATAACGCATACCATCACAACGCATATATTATGAATTTAATGTATTATTTTATATTTTGTAAAATAACTCCTGGCACAGGATGCAGGGAAAATTGGGGTTTTGGGTATGGAAGTGTATTAAAATGTAGTAAAAAACTGAACGGTAATTCTTAATAATAGCACAGGTCTTTAATAAATTAATACTCGAGTATTTAAATTAATACTCAAGTATTTTTTTAAAAAATGGCAAATTTGAAAATTAATTGCTTCATTGTACATAAATGCATATCAAACTTATTACCAATTTTTTTTTTTAATTATTAAAAATATTATTTAAAACCGTAACTTTGAAGAGTATAAACAGAACGGCACAGGATGCATGGAAAATAGGGGTTTGGGGTGGGGAAGTGTATTAAAAACGTAGTAAAAAACTGAACGGTAATCCTTGAAAATTGCACGGTTTACTATCAAATTAATACTCGAGTATTAAAAATAATACTTGCGTATTTTTAAAAAAGTACTCGCTATTTAATACATTTATTTTTTCATTATACATAAATGCATAACAAACGTATTACCAAATAATTTTTTTCAAAATTTATAAAAATCGTATTAAAAACCGTAACTATGAAGAATATAAACAGAACAACAAACACATACCCACCATTTTAAAAAAGAAGCCAAAAAAAGAGTCCTACAACTCTTTTCATGAAAACAACAGCACGAAACTCTAAACAAAATGGAGGACAAAACGCTATGTCAAAGTAAAACACACACTTTAAAATAGATATTTTAAATTACACGTTTTCACATCAATTGAATGTGAAAAAAAACAGATTTAAACGATGGTTTTCTCAAAAATTAAGAAGTCACTCACAAAAACCCATAAATACAAGTAAGCCACCATTTTATAAACAGTTGTTATTCAACTCTCAGAGAGAACAGTCGATACAAACTGACCCTCTGACCTTTTTGCCACAGTGACGACCTCGAGTCAATCGAAAATAAAGCCATCCATAAAACCAAGTAAGTTTGCAGTAAAACACAAGTAAACATCGCATTTTTTTAAAATATCAAACTATTAATAATAAATGTTAAACATTTTAAATTTTCAGATTTTCAAAAACTGTACCATCACTACATTCAATCGTATCGACATTTCAATTAATTGTTCACAGATGTGAGTACATTTTTTTTAAAATTAATTTTCCATATTATGCAATTGTTCGGTTAAAATAAAATGTTCTAATGTCGTTCAGTGGCCAAATAATCTCTCAAATGTAACAGTGTTTTTTAAACCCATTTTTAAATATAATTTTATGAATTTTCACAGAGAACAATATCACAATTATATATTTTTTAAATTATTTGTAAAATTATTAAGAATTTTTTTACAGCTTAATCGTATTGTGATATTTCAGATTTAAAATGTGTCAAAAATTAAAGATTTAAACTTTTCATATTTTAACAGCAAAATCATTAGATGTGAAGCACTCAAAAACGACATCCACAAATCGTTTGCAAATTAGAAGCAAAAGACCATAATTGACTTTAAAAAAAGGTAATTTATTAAAAATATAGTCAATATTTTTTTTTACAGGTATGCAGTTAGTTACCTACAAAAAAATGTTAAGACTTTTAAATGTAAAATAAGTTTTTATAAACAATTATCTGACTGTAATAGATTAATGGGAGATTTGTAAAAATGTAATATAATCAACATGTTGTTTTTTCCTTTTAAAAAGTAGAGTTTTAAATATTTAAAACAACGTATTATTTTGTCAAACCATTTACAGAGATCACGAAATTCAAAAACTTGAAAATCAGAGCCAACATATCAATAAAGAAAAAACCTATAAAAGGTAAATAATACTAATAAAGTAACTGAAAACACCTATGACATGTTATTGACAAACCATTTTTTTACCCACCAAAACAAAACGTATCATTATTAAACAATCTGTAATTAAAAATCCTCCAATTGTATCTTTCTACCAGATTCCACCCAAACGACTCTACAATTCGACCTGAAATTCCAACCAAATCAACCAGACAACTACGCCGAAGTAAAGAACGAAAAGTAAGACACGTTTAAAATCACAAAAAATAAACATTTTCTTCATTAAACATTTCCATAAAACTGAATTCAAATTGTAAGCAATGCAAACAAATTTTTTAAATGCAAACTGGTTTCACACTGTTTCAAATTATAATGCATTTTTACAACCTTGAATAATATCTTAATCAATAAGCAGAACAATAAAGTTAAAATAAACTTCATTTGAAACAAAGTAATAAAAATGCATTATTTAAAAAGGTCAAAACGCTAATGAATGGTCTATCTATTCATTCTAAACAGACAGACCTCTTATTAAGAAAACTCACCAAAGAAGAGCAATTGAAAAGACATCTTGAAAGACTCTACTTGTTCAAACTAAAAAGGTAAAATTCAGAAAAGTGAACCAGTAGTAAACTTAATAGATAGTGTAAATATTTCAATTACTATTCTAACTACAGGAAGGTGCAGCAGTAGGGAAAGTGATGGATAGTGTAGGGTATCATTTACTATTCTAACTCCAGGAAGATGTTGTATTAGGGAAAGTGATGGATAGTGTAGGGGTATAATTTACTATTCTAACTCCAGGAAGGTGCAGCAGTAGGGAAAGTGATGGATAGTGTAGGGGTATAATTTAGCATTCAAACTCCAGGAAGGTGTTGCAGTAGGGAAAGTGTTGAGTAGTGTAGAGGTATAATTTACTATTCTAACTCCAGGAAGATGCAGCAGTAGGGAAAGTGATGGATAGTGTAGGGGTATAAATTACTATTCTAACTCCACGAAGGTGCAGCAGTAGGGAAAGTGTTGGATAGTGTAGAGGTATCAATTTCTATTCTAACTCCAGGGAGGTGCAGCAATAGGGAAAGTGATGGATACTGTAGAGGTACAATTTACTATTCTAACTCCAGGAAGTTGCAACAGTAGGGAAAGTGAAGGAGAGTGTAGGGGTATAATTTACTATTCTAGCTCCAAGCAGGTGTATCAGTAGGGAAAGTGATGGATGGTTTAGGGGTATAATTTACTATTCTAACTCCAGGAAGGTGCAGCAGCAGAGAAAGTTTTGGATAGTGTAGGGGTCTAATTGACTATTCTAACTCCAGAAATGTGTTGCAGTAGGGAAAGTGATGGATAGTGTAGGGGTATAATTTTCTATTCTAACTCCAGAAAGGTGCAATAGTAGAGAAAGTGATGGTTAGTGTAGGGGTATAAATTACTATTCTAACTCCAGGAAGGTGCAGCAGTAGGGAAAGGGATGGATAGTGTAGGGGTATAATTGACTATTCTAATTCCTGGAAGGTGTAACAGTAGGCAAAGTGAAGCATAGAGTACAGATATTTAAATTTGTTTAAATAAACTTAACTTTAATACAAAAATAATCAATTGCAAATTATTTTCTTTTTCTTAGCAGATAATGTCTACTAAACAGACTGCATCATACATCAAATCCAAGAAAGGAAACCGCTTACTCAAACATGCTGGATATATATATTGTAAAGAGAGGATAAGTGAACCACGAAGACATTGGAGGTGTGTGCAATATTACTCATCCCATTGCAGTGGCAGAGCGGTTACTCTTGGAGAGACCATCATTAAAACAACTGACCATAACCACTCTGCCTCTGCAAAGGAGATTGAAGTGCGTGAAACAATCAATGAAACGAAAGAAATTGCATGCACCTCCAATGACACTTCAGGTTCTATTTTAAGAGAGCTTGCACAGCATGTCCCCAGTCATGTAGCTAGCAGTATGCCTATAATTCCCAATTTGAGAAGGATTATCCAAAAGACAAAAGCAGGCAAATAATACACATACTCCAACTCCACATACCTTTTCTGACATTCACATTCCTCCTGAACTCTTTATTTCTTTTTCAAATGAACCTTTCCTCCTGCATGACAACGAAAACCCTCTGAAACGTATTCTTATCTTTAGTACACCCCGCAACCTTGTTAAATTAGAGAATAGTGAAATTTGGATGATGGATGGGACGTTTAAAAGTACACCCCATCCTTTCACTCGAATTTACACTATTCATGCTAAGATTAATCACAATGTTATTCCCTTAGTGTACGGTTTGCTACCAGATAAACAATCTGCAACCTACACTGAACTTTTATCAGTGGTTAAAAACAAAACATCAAACAAAAGTCCTAGGAAAATAATAGTTGATTATGAATTTGCAATGATTAAGGTAATCACCAAAACGTACACGGATACCCAAATTCAGGGGTGTTTTTTTTTCATTTTTCCCAGGCTTTTTGGCATAAACTTAAAAAAACATCTCTGGTTGCAGATTATTCAACAGATAGCAAATTACAGTTTGAACTTAAACAACTAACAGCTCTTTGCTTTGTTCCTCCTGAAAGTGTAGACGAGTACTACACTGCAATTACAGAATCAGAATTTTTTCATGATAACGAAGATAAATTGGCACCCTTACTAAATTATTTTGAGGACATATGGATTGGGCATCTAAGCAGATCGGGTCGCAGGAGGAAGCCACGTTTCCATGTGGAGTGGTGAAACTGCTACACGAGTTGCTTAGAAGGAGAAGCAAAGACAAACAATGCCATTGAGGGATGGCATGACTCCTTCAACCATACAATTGGAAAACTTCACCCCAACTTTTATCATTTTTTGAAAACTTTAAAGGAGGAGCAAAGTTTGCAAGAAATGAGAATTTCTCAAACATTAACAGGTAGTCTGAACCCACGCATCTCCAAAAAATCTAAAGAAATGTCCGAGAGACTATTGGCTATTTTGCAACAGTTTTTGTTGTGTGGGGCTTCAGACTACCTTGATAATGTTTCTCAAATACTACATTTTTAATTTAAATTAACACATTACTTTCCTGCTTTGCCCTAAATTAAAATAACATTGCAATTAAATTGACATTTTTTTCAAATTTTTTTTTTTAAATTAACGTTGGGTCACCTTACCTTTAGTTGTCTTCTTTTCTTGACCATGGGCCAGATGTAGCAAAAGATAGTTTAACGATTTTTTACCGAATCGGTATTTGAGATGCACAAAACTATTCTCCACAGGTGCAGGGGAAGCCTCTCCGGGCCCAGGCACCCTGCCACGCGGCAAGACCCAGGATGGAGCCCAGGGAGGGGAGGCCGCCCTCCCAGGGGCCCTCAGGGGTCCCAGACTGAGCTCCTGAAGCCAGCCGAGCCACGGGAGGCTCCCCGGGCACAACGGAACGCCCGTCCCGGGCCTTTGGCAGTGCAGCAGGACTGGGGACAGGGCCCAGGGCCGGAGCCCCCGACCCGGGGCCCGGCTGCAGGTCCCTGGACCCCGCCAGGGCTCCCAGGCCCGGAGGCGCAGGGGAAGCCTTCCACAGGCCCTCCGGACCCCGTCCCGGGCACCCTGCCACGCGGCAGGACGCAGGACGGAGCCCCGGGAGGGGAGGCCGCCCTCCCCGGGCACCTCAGGGGCCCCAGACGGAGCTCCTGAAGCCAGCCGAGCAACGGGAGGCTACCCGGGCACAACGGAATGCCCGTCCCGGGCCTTTGGCAGTGCAGCAGGACTGGGGACAGGGCCCAGGGCCGGAGCCCCCGACCCGGGGCCCGGCTCCAGGCCCCTGGACCCCGCCAGGGCTCCCAGGCCCGGAGGCGCAGGGGAAGCCTTCCACAGGCCCTCCGGACCCAGTCCCGGGCACCCTGCCACGCGGCAGGACCCTGGACGGAGCCCGGGTGGGGAGGCCGCCCTCCCCGGGCACCTCAGGGGCCCCAGACGGAGCTCCTGAAGCCAGCCGAGCAACGGGAGGCTCCCCGGGCACAACGGAACGCCCGTCCCGGGCCTTTGGCAGTACAGCAGGACTGGGGACAGGGCCCAGGGCCGGAGCCCCCGACCCGGGGCCCGGCTCCAGGCCCCTGGACCCCGCCAGGGCTCCCAGGCCTGGAGGCGCAGGGGAAGCCTTCCACGGGCCCTCCGGACCCCGTCCCGGGCACCCTGCCACGCGGCAGGACCCAGGACGGAGCCTCGGGTGGGGAGGCCGCCCTCCCCGGGCACCTCAGGGGCCCCGGAAGGAGCTCCTGAAGCCAGCCGAGCCATTAGAGGCTCCCCAGGCACAACGGAACGCCCGTCCCGGGCCTTTGGCAGTGCAGCAGAACTGGGGACAGGGCCCAGGGCCGGAGCCCCCGACCCGGGGCCCGGCTCCAGGCCCCTGGACCCCGCCAGGGCTCCCAGGCCCGGAGGCGCAGGGGAAGCCTTCCACAGGCCCTCCGG
This sequence comes from Lissotriton helveticus, assembly GCF_964261635.1. Classification (NCBI taxonomy): domain Eukaryota; kingdom Metazoa; phylum Chordata; class Amphibia; order Caudata; family Salamandridae; genus Lissotriton; species Lissotriton helveticus. Next base: position 1,569,055,815 of record NC_136059.1, read on the forward strand.
ACCCTGTCTCGGGCACCCTGCCACGCGGCAGGACCCAGGACGGAGCCCCGGGTGGGGAGGCCGCCCTCTCCGGGCACCTCAGGGGCCCCAGACGGAGCTCCTGAAGCCAGCCGAGCCACGGGAGGCTCCCCGGGCACAACGGAACGCCCGTCCCGGGCCTTTGGCAGTGCAGCAGGACTGGGGACAGGGCCCAGGGCCGGAGCCCCCGACCCGGGGCCAGGCTCCAGGCCCCTGGACCCCGCCAGGGCTCCCAGGCCCGGAGGCGCAGGGGAAGCCTTCCACGGGCCCTCCGGACCCCGTCCCGGGCACCCTGCCACGCGGCAGGACCCTGGACGGAGCCCCGGGTGGGGAGGCCGCCCTCCCCGGGCACCTCAGGGGCCCCAGACGGAGCTCCTGAAGCCAGCCGAGCAACGGGAGGCTCCCCGGGCACAACGGAACACCCGTCCCGGGCCTTTGGCAGTGCAGCAGGACTGGGGACAGGGCCCAGGGCCGGAGCCCCCGACCCGGGGCCCGGCTGCAGGCCCCTGGACCCCGCCAGGGCTCCCAGGCCCGGAGGCGCAGGGGAAGCCTTCCACAGGCCCTCCGGACCCCATCCCGGGCACCCTGCCACGCGGCAGGACCCTGGACGGGGCCCCGGGTGGGGAGGCCGCCCTCCCCGGGCACCTCAGGGGCCCCAGACGGAGCTCCTGAAGCCAGCCGAGCAACGGGAGGCTCCCCGGGCACAACAGAACGCCCGTCCCGGGCCTTTGGCAGTGCAGCAGGACTGAGGACAGGGCCCAGGGCCGGAGCCCCCGACCCGGGGCCCGGCTCCAGGCCCCTGGACCCCGCCAGGGCTCCCAGGCCCGGAGGCGCAGGGGAAGCCTTCCACAGGCCCTCCGGACCCTGTCTCGGGCACCCTGCCACGCGGCAGGACCCAGGACGGAGACCTGGGTGGGGAGGCCGCCCTCCCCGGGCACCTCGGGGGCCCCAGACGGAACTCCTGAAGCCAGCCGAGCCACGGGAGGCTCCCCGGGCACAACGGAACGCCCGTCCCGGGCCTTTGACAGTGCAGCAGGACTGGGGACAGGGCCCAGGGCCGGAGCCCCTGACCCGGGGCCCGGCTCCAGGCCCCTGGACCCCGCCAGGGCTCCCAGGCCCGGAGGCGCAGGGGAAGCCTTCCACGGGCCCTCCGGGCACCCTGCCATGCGGCAGGACCCTGGACGGAGCCCCAGGTGGGGAGGCCGCCCTCCCCGGGCACCTCAGGGGCCCCAGACAGAGCTCCTGAAGCCAGCCGAGCAACGGGAGGCTCCCCGGGCACAACGGAACGCCCGTCCCGGGCCTTTGGCAGTGCAGCAGGACTGGGGACAGGGCCCAGGGCCGGAGCCCCCGACCCGGGGCCCGGCTCCAGGCCCCTGGACCCCGCCAGGGCTCCCAGGCCCGGAGGCGCAGGGGAAGCCTTCCACAGGCCCTCCGGACCCCGTCCCGGGCACCCTGCCACGCGGCAGGACCCTGGACGGAGCCCCGGGTGGGGAGGCCACCCTCCCCGGGCACCTCAGGGGCCCCAGACGGAGCTCCTGAAGCCAGCCGAGCAACGGGAGTCTCCCCGGGCACAACAGAACGCTCGTCCCGGGCCTTTGGCAGTGCAGCAGGACTGGGGACAGGGCCCAGGGCCGGAGCCCCCGACCCGGGGCCCGGCTCCAGGCCCCTGGACCCCGCCAGGGCTCCCAGGCCCGGAGGCGCAGGGGAAGCCTTCCAAGGGCCCTCCGGACCCCGTCCCGGGCACCCTGCCACGCGGCAGGACCCAGGACGGAGCCTCGGGTGGGGAGGCCGCCCTCCCCGGGCACCTCAGGGGCCCCGGAAGGAGCTCCTGAAGCCAGCCGAGCCATTAGAGGCTCCCCAGGCACAACGGAACACCCGTCCCGTGCCTTTGGCAGTGCGGCAGGACGGGGGACAGGGCCCAGGGCCGGAGCCCCCGACCCGGGGCCCAGCTCCAGGCCCCTGGACCCCACCAGGGCTCACAGGCCCGGAGGCGCAGGGGAAGCCTTCCACGGGCCCTCCGGACCCCGTCCCGGGCACCCTGCCACGCGGCAGGACCCTGGATGGAGCCCCGGGTGGGGAGGCCGCCTTCCCCGGGCACCTCAGGGGCCCCAGACGGAGCTCCTAAAGCCAGCCGAGCAACGGGAGGCTCCCCGGGCACAACGGAACGCCCGTCCCGGGCCTTTGGCAATGCGGCAGGCCGGGGGACAGGGCCCAAGGAGCCCCCGACCCGGGGCCCGGCTCAAGGCCCCTGGACCCCACCAGGGCTCCCAGGCCTCACGGAGCTCTGCTTGAGCAAACTCGGAGAAAAAGGACCATCGCCGAGGGGCTGAGCGGCAGGGGCGTACCCGGGCCCCTGGGGGCCCCGGCGGGCGGGCCCGGGTCCTGCCTTCCCCTGATTCAGAATCGCCAGAGCTCATGGAGGTCTGACTGACCCTCTCCCTAGTAATCCGGAGGAAAATTACCCCCCTTTCTTGTACTCCGTGCACACGAGGTGACAGAGGGGACCCAAGGCGCGAATTTGCCCGACCTCCTGGAGCCCTTGCTGGGATCCGGGAGGCAAATGGCACCTCATCGGGACTTTCAGGGAAGTCCGGCCATCTGGTCGCCCCATAGGAAAGCGTTGCGGGCGACCAGATGGCCGAGGGGATCCGGGCGACCAGATGGCCGAGGGGATCCGGGCGACCTGATGGCCGAGGGGATCCGGGCGACCAGATGGCCGAGGGGATCTGGGCTACCAGATAGCCGGTCACAAAAGTGAAGCCGCCTCGAATCTCTCTGGACCCCGTCCCGGGCACCCTGCCGCTCAACAGGACCCAGGACGGAGACCCGGGTGGGGAGGCCACCCTCCCCGGGGCCCCTGCACCAGCCGAGCAAGGGGAGGCTCCCCGGGCACCACGGAACCCCGTCCCGGGCCTTTGGCAGTGAGGCAGGCCGAGGGGGGGGACAGGGCCCTGGGCCCGAGCACCCGACCCGGGGCCCGGCAGTGCCCCTGGATCCAGCCGGGGCTCCCAGGCCCAGAGGCGAAGGGGAAGCCTAACCCGGGCCATCCGGACCCCGTCCCAGGTACCATGCCACGCGGCAGGCCCAGGGACGGACCCGGGGCTGGGGCGGCATTCCTGGCCCGTCCAGCTGCCGGCTGAGGACCGTCTAGCCCGAGAGGGGTCCCGGAGTACCTTGTCCCTAGTAACCCGGAGGAAGGCTACCCCTCTTTCTGGGAACAAGTGCGCACCGCCAGGCTCAGGGGACCCTGGGCGCACACGTGCCCGACCTCCTGGAGCCCTCGCTGAGATCCGAGAGGCGAATGGCACCTCATAGGGACTTCCAGGGAAGTCCGGCCATCCGGGCGCCCCATAGGAAAGCGTTGCCGGCGACCAGATGGCTGGGACCGAAAGGACTCCCTGCTTCCCACCCCGAGCCTTCGCGGTAGGGCTTCTGCCTGCCCACGCCGGGCAGGGCTCGGGGACCCCGGCTGGGCCTCAGGCACAGTGAGGACCACTGGAGTTCTCAGGCCCGGACGCCAGGGGGACGAATGCCCGGGACGCGTGGAGCCCGTCCTGGGCACTTTTCCATGCCGTCGGCCTGGATGGAGCCCCGGACGCCCGGGGGACGACTGCCCAAGAGCCATGGAGCCCGTCCTGGGCACTTTGACATGCAGTTGGCCTGGAGGAAGGAAGCCCCGGGTGGCCTAGGGAGGTGTTGCCCAGGCATAGCCCATCTGGTCCCCATGGCAGAGAACCACCAGCCTTGGAGGGGTGTCCGGGCGTACCCTTCTCCCTAGTAATCCGGAGGAAAATTACCCCCTTTTCTTGTAATCTGTGCACGCGAGGTGACAGAGGGGACCCAAGGCGCAAATGTACCCGACCTCCTGGGGCCCTCGCTGGGATCCGGGAGGCAAATGGCACCTCATCGGGACTTCCAGGGAAGTTCGGCCATCTGGTCGCCCCATAGGAAAGCATTGCGGGCGACCAGATGGCCGAGGCGAGAGGGGCGACCAGATGGCCGAGGGGATAGGGGCGACCAGATGACCGAGGGGATACGGGCGACCAGATGGCCGAGGGGATCCGGGCGACCAGATGGCCGAGGGGATCTGGGCTACCAGATAGCCGGTCACAAAAGTGAAGCCGCCTCGAATCTCTCTGGACCCCGTCCCGGGCACCCTGCCGCTCAACAGGACCCAGGACGGAGACCCGGGTGGGGAGGCCACCCTCCCCGGGGCCCCTGCACCAGCCGAGCAAGGGGAGGCTCCCCGGGCACCACGGAACCCCGTCCCGGGCCTTTGGCAGTGAGGCAGGCCGAGGGGGGGGACAGGGCCCTGGGCCCGAGCACCCGACCCGGGGCCCGGCAGTGCCCCTGGATCCAGCCGGGGCTCCCAGGCCCAGAGGCGAAGGGGAAGCCTAACCCGGGCCAACCGGACCCCGTCCCAGGTACCATGCCACGCGGCAGGCCCAGGGACGGACCCGGGGCTGGGGCGGCATTCCTGGCCCGTCCAGCTGCCGGCTGAGGACCGTCTAGCCCGAGAGGGGTCCCGGAGTACCTTGTCCCTAGTAACCCGGAGGAAGGCTACCCCTCTTTCTGGGAACAAGTGCGCACCGCCAGGCTCAGGGGACCCTGGGCGCACACGTGCCCGACCTCCTGGAGCCCTCGCTGAGATCCGAGAGGCGAATGGCACCTCATAGGGACTTCCAGGGAAGTCCGGCCATCCGGGCGCCCCATAGGAAAGCGTTGCCGGCGACCAGATGGCTGGGACCGAAAGGACTCCCTGCTTCCCACCCCGAGCCTTCGCGGTAGGGCTTCTGCCTGCCCACGCCGGGCAGGGCTCGGGGACCCCGGCTGGGCCTCAGGCACAGTGAGGACCACTGGAGTTCTCAGGCCCGGACGCCAGGGGGACGAATGCCCGGGACGCGTGGAGCCCGTCCTGGGCACTTTTCCATGCCGTCGGCCTGGATGGAGCCCCGGACGCCCGGGGGACGACTGCCCAAGAGCCATGGAGCCCGTCCTGGGCACTTTGACATGCAGTTGGCCTGGAGGAAGGAAGCCCCGGGTGGCCTAGGGAGGTGTTGCCCAGGCATAGCCCATCTGGTCCCCATGGCAGAGAACCACCAGCCTTGGAGGGGTGTCCGGGCGTACCCTTCTCCCTAGTAATCCGGAGGAAAATTACCCCCTTTTCTTGTAATCTGTGCACGCGAGGTGACAGAGGGGACCCAAGGCGCAAATGTACCCGACCTCCTGGGGCCCTCGCTGGGATCCGGGAGGCAAATGGCACCTCATCGGGACTTCCAGGGAAGTTCGGCCATCTGGTCGCCCCATAGGAAAGCATTGCGGGCGACCAGATGGCCGAGGCGAGAGGGGCGACCAGATGGCCGAGGGGATAGGGGCGACCAGATGACCGAGGGGATACGGGCGACCAGATGGCCGAGGGGATCCGGGCGACCAGATGGCCGGGCACGAAAGGGATGCCATCTGGTCGCCCCGTGCCCCGACGAAGGAGGGAGCGGGCGCCCGGGGCATGGCGGGCCGGAGGCCCGGGGCCCCAGCCGGGCCACAGCCATGGAGGCTGCCAGGGGCCGGCGGGCCCTCCGACCCGGGGCCCGCTTACACCTTGACAAGCAGGGGAGGCCTGCAAGGGACAGACGGACCCCTGTCCTGGGCCCTGGGTGGAGCGGCAGCCTGGGGGACTGAGCCCAGGGCCGGAGCACCCGACCCGGGGCCCCGACCGGGCCCCTGGACCCAGCCGTGGCTCCCAGGCCCGGAGGTGCAGGGGAAGCCTCCCCGGGCCCGCCGGACCCGTCCCGGGCACCCTGCCCCGCGGCAGGACCCAGGACAGAGCCTGGGGTGGGGAGGCCACCCTCCCCGGGGCCCTCAGGG